>NW_007257885.1:2118-3253 GCF_000164805.1 Carlito syrichta | reverse complement strand
TTTTTTGAGTTGTTGATAATTGCCATTCTGACTGGAGTTAGGTGGTATCTCAGTGTGGTTTTGATTTGCATCTCCTGATGATTAGTGAGGTTGAGCATTTCTTCATGTGTTTGTTGGCTGCTCGAATGTCTTCTTTTGTGAAGTGTCTGTTCATGTCTTTTGCCCATTTTATAATGGGGTTGTTTGTTTTCTTCTTTTCAGTATGTTTCAGTTCCTTGTAGATCCAGGATGTTAAGCCTTTGTCAGACCTAGAGTTGGCAAATACTTTTTCCCAGTCTGTAGGCTGTCTCCCTGCTCTCTTGATGGTTTCTTTGGCTTTGCAGAAGCTTGTCAGTTTAATAAGGTCCCATTTGTCTATCTTCTCTCTTAAGTCCTGTGGGTTTCGGGTTTTGTACAGGAATTGGATGCCAGTTCTGATTTCCATGAGAGTATTTTCTTCCTTTTCTAAGGTTCTTATGGTTTGAGGTTTTACATTTAGGTCTCTGATCCATTTGGAGTTAACCTTTGTGCATGGGGATAGATAGGGGTCCTGTTTCAATCTTCTGCATGTGGTCAGCCAATTTTCCCAGCACCATTTACTGAATAGGTTCTCCTCTCCCCATTGGTAGGTGGTGGGGGCTTTGTCGAAGATGAGTTGGTTGAGAAATTGAGGTTTTGCTTCTGGAATCTCAATTCTGTTCCATTGATCTATATGTCTGTTTCTGTACCAATACCAAGCTGTTTTGATGATTGTAGCTTTATAGTAAAGTTTGAAATCTGGTATTGTGAGACCACCTGCTTTGTTTTTTTTGCTGAGGATTGTTCTGGCTATTCTTGGACGTTTGTGTTTCCATATGAATTCCTGTGTTGTTTTTTCTAGGTCTGAGAAGAATGTTGTTGGTAATTTAATGGGTATTGCATTGAATTTGTAGATTGCCTTAGGTAAGATGGACATCTTCACAATGTTGATTCTTCTGATCCATGAGCATGGGATATTTTTCCACTTGTTCGTGTCAGCTTTGATTTCTTTGAGCAGTGTTTTGTAATTTTCATTGTAAAGGTCTTTCACGTCTCTGGTTAGGAAGATGCCAAGGTATTTCATTTTTTTTGTGGCTATTGTGAATGGAATTGTGTTTTTTAATTTGAGTTTCTGTTT
>NW_007257885.1:0-800 GCF_000164805.1 Carlito syrichta | reverse complement strand
TTTCAAGTTTGTTTCCATACAAGTGTACGTAGTAGTCTCTAATGATCTTTGTATTTCTCAGGGTCAGATGTGACTCATCTTTTGTGTTTCTGATTATGCTTATTTGGTTTTTTTCTCATTTTTTCTTGGTCAGTCTAGCTAGGGGACCATCAATCTTGTTTACCCTTTCGAAGAACCAGCTTTTTGTTTCATTGATTTTTTGTATTATCTCTTTTGTCTTCTATGTCCTGGATTTGGGCTTTTATTTTGGTGATCTGGATTCTTCTGCTGAGATTAGGGTTTTTGTGGTCTTGCTTTTCCAGCTTCTTTAGGTGGCTTGTTAGGTTTTCAATTTCTGTTCCTTCCATTTTCCTCATGTGTGTTTGTAGGGATATAAATTCCCCTCTTATTACAGCTTTTAAGGCATTCCAGAGATTTTGGTAAGATGTTTCTTTATTTTCATTTGTTTCCAGGTATCTTTTGATCTCTATTTTGATGTCATCATTGACCCAGGAGTTATTTAGCATCATGCTGTTTAGTGTCCATGTCTTTGTGGGTTTTGGGGGGACTTTGTTGGTGTCAATGTTTATTTTTATTCCACTGTAGTCCGAGAAGGTGCATGGTAGAATTTCCGTCCTTTTAAATTTGCTTATACTTGATTTGTGTCCAATTATGTGGTTGATCTTAGAATATGTTCCATGTGGTGATGAGTAGAATGTGTATTCTGTGGTCTTTGGATGGAGTGTTCTATAGGTATCAATTAAGTCCATTTGGTCCAGAGTCTCATTGAGGTTCCAGATCTCCTGGCTGATTTTTTGTCC
>NW_007257884.1:91554-147822 GCF_000164805.1 Carlito syrichta | reverse complement strand
AGCAGGTCGTGGCTGCGGTGACCGGGAGCGTGCCACTGTGTTCCAGTCTGGGCAACAAGAGTGAGACTCCAACTCAAAGAAAAAAAATTTTTACGATGAATTTTAAATAACTATGGGTGAAAGATGCTTTCTTTGCCATGCCACAGGTTGCTCTCCAAGCTTTAAGCAGATTGCAACGGAGTCTAACTTCTTATGGCCTTGTCTGCTTCCATCTTGGTTTCTTGCCCTGCATGGGTTTATCTTTTCTTCGTTTCCCCTGGCTTGTATTATGAAAATGAGAAGCAGCTGTGAGACCTGCAGATTGCAAATGGGATTGTGAGTGTTGCTACCTCTCTAACAACTAATTCATTACCAGGTGGCAAACAGTTTCCGCTGTGCTGTTACAATTTCTTTGGCTTCCAGGTGCCTCATGGAATAAAAAACAATTTGTTCAGCAGTTGGGACTGTGTGTTTGCACTCAGAATGGGGCACAATGCCTCCCTGTGCTCCTGGGGGATACCTTCTCTGATGAGGAGTCATCCTTCTGAGCAAGAAAGGCTCTGGTCATGGGTAATAGAGACTAGAGGATATGCCTGGGCTTGGAAGGTATTTGTCCTAACCATTTATACCTTTCAAGGAATACTCTGAAAATATTTATTGATCACCCATGATGTGCCAGGTACCAGGCAAGGGGCTGGAGGTACAGTGCCGGCAAGGTAGGATCTCTGCTCTCATTCAGATTGGCAGAAGGCACATAATAAACAAGTCTACAGAGTTGCTGGTCTAGGAAAGAACGGATCCTTTCGTAGGATGCTCAGAGAGGGGACTGGCAGAAGAGGAGATACTTGAGCTAAGATGGAAGTGGCATGCAGGAATTGGTCCTGGGATAATATTGGGGAAGAACATTCTAGGCAGAGGAGACTTCAAATGCAAATACTCTTAGGTGGGAACAATCATAGATGGTTCAAGAAGAAAGGAGGCCCAAACAACTGGGGATACGGCGTGGTGAGCCCTAGAGGTAGAGTGTTAGAAATGTGATTGGAGGGTCAGCATGGACAAATTGTGCAGGGCTCATAATCCATGGACCTTCCTGGGTCTTTGAGGTGTCCCCTGTGGGCCCAGCCAACCAGGGCAGGAACTGCTTTCTGTGTATTCATCCTATCTTTAAATTCCAACTCTGAACCTCTCCTAGGTTAGGACCATGTGTCTGTTTGTTTTTGCTCTGTATCTTGCCTTCTAAACCTTACACAGTTCTGGGCACATAGCAGATTCTCCGGATAGCCTGATTCTCAAGGACAACTTGATGGTGTAGCTTAAGAAAGTTGATGCATCCCACAGAGACAGTTCACGTATAGCCAAGGAAGAATTTATATTTAGTAAAAGGATGTACTTCCTCAGTAGCTACTAAGCTCCCTGTTTCTAGAGGTACATAAGCAGAAGATGGAAGATCAGTTGGAAGGAATGTATTGGATAGAGGTAGTAGTCATGGTATTTTGAAATAGAGATAGTAATAGTAGTTACAATTGAAAAATAGTAATAAGTAATATTCCCATGTATTAAGCAGTCAGTATATGATGGAAACTTGGGGTATATTATCTCAAATGCTCTTCCTAACAATCCTATAAGGAAACACTATTGTTATACCCCTGTCCAGTCATGGAGATTGAAATTCTAGTGTTTAAAGGACTGTGTACCTGGGATCAGATAATGAGTAAGTGGCAGGGTCCAAATTAGAAGTTCATACTTGAAAACTCTCTCAGATGACTAGAGTCATTTTGACTTATGTATCCTAGCCTTTTTCTTTCTATCCTGAACTTTATTGTGGGTGGGTGTGCATGTGTATGTGGAGGGAGGAGCTGCATTCTCTTACAGCCTTTGCCACCTCCTCATACATGTATTAGGTAGTAATACAGAATTGAATTTAATAGAGTGTGATGGGAAAATAGCTGAAAGTATGTTTTTCCTCTAGAAAGATCATCCCCCAAAGATCCTCTTGTGGTTCCCCACCCCTCCCCTTCATTTTATTAGAACAATATGTTAGCTGTCGAAAGCAAAGGTTAAACTATGTCAATGGAGAAATAAAAATTCACCAGCCTAGCAACCTGATGCTTCCATCACCTTCTCTCACAACATTTTAAATGAGGCCATGGCTCTCTGGAAACTGAGACACAAGTTTCTTGAGATGAGGTGAAGAGATTTAAAGAGCAGAAAGTGAACTTTTGGCATGAAAATGAATGTATTTGGAGTTCAGTTCATCCGGAGCCTCCCAGTTCTTCCTGGCCTTGCCCAAATTTCATGTCTTCCTCATAACTCTCGTTCCAAGACCTGTCCCCCTCTCAATTCCTCTGAAGCCTCTTCTGTCCTGAAGACTCACTTGGGTTTAATGGCCAGCCCAAGAGCTGAGACTGGACCTACAGTGATGCCTCTTTTGAGAAGCTTTAACAAGACTAAGTTGGAATGTCTTTGGAAGGATGGATGAACTCCGCAGCCCAGCCTACTTCAGCCATTCATAATAGTTGCCTAAGCCTTCTGTGTGTTTGACATGAGACTCCTGGTGAAAGTCACAGAACTTTGGAGCTACAAGTTGTCTATGAGGTCATGTCACACAACATTCTGTGAAGTCTTTCAAAGAAAAATATGGAGACTTGTATCATTGGAGCTGACAGGCCCAGATTCATAAAAAGTCGGTGTTGTAATGTTTTAACAATTTGATGATGTTATTAATAACCGTCATCCACATTTATTAAAGCCTTTCTAGAGTCTTCTAGGTCCTGGGATAAGTGTTCCTAAAAATTGCTTGACTTGGTCCTTACCATATACCTATGCAAGGGAGGCTGTTTTTTCCCATTAGCTAGATGACGTTACGGAGCTTGCTCAAGGTCACAGTTATAGTAAGGGTGCAGAGCTGATGTTTGGCTAAAGACATTGGCTCCATGGTCTGCTTCCAGAAAAAGAAACACCAACATCTTTACCAAGATCCTCAGGCCAAGGAGTCCTAAATCCAAATACCCACAGGGGTGGGGCTGATAATGTGACCAGTGAGCCTGGAGGGTGTCAAAAAAAAAAAAAAGAATGGTGATAAATGACTCACATACATGACAGTCTTGAGGTTGAGGAGACTGAGAGATGACTGTGGGAACTGTGAAAACTGAATAACACGTCAGAGCTAAATGGGAGCAGCCACCATATAAGATGATTCACAAAACCTTTCATTCATTCATCTAATCTATGTCCATTGGATACCTTCTGTTTGCTAGATATGGGGAATACAACTCAGATCTCTGTTGGGAAGACAGATATTAAATCATAATAAGGTATGATGATCATGAACATCAGAGAAGTTCAGAGATCTGTGGGAATACATAAGTAGTGGAAGGTAGTGGCACCTTCCTCAGGTGCCTTGAGGAGAAGAAATGATGACTCAAATAGCAAATTACTACATGATATGGGAAAGAGCAGTACCAATAATGCTCAGAAAAGCAAAATGCTCATCATTTTAGGGGAGTATCACAGAAGAGTGTGTGGGAGAGGGAGTATATGAGCTGATCCTTGAGGGATGGTTGGGTTTCTATTCTTGGGAATAGTGATGGGAAAGACTGTTCTAGGCAGAAAAACTACATTTGCAAAGGCAAATAAGCAGGAAGGCAAAAGATTTGGCTAGAAGGTTGCAACAATCACAATAGCTGTCATATGAGTGCCTGAGTGCCAAGTGTTCTGCTAAGCACATCTCATGCCTAATCTCATTTAATACTCACGGCAGCCCACTGAGGTCTTTGCTACTTTAATACCCACTTAGAAGTGAGGAGTTCCTCTGAGACTTAGAGTAGAATAATTTTCCCAAGGTCTCCCATGTAAACAAGTATAGAACTGGGAATGGAATTGAGGTCTGTCAAGACCCACAGTATGGGGGCTGACCGAGGAGACCCTCCACTGCCAGGTCAAGGCAATTCTTCACTTGATCTGTGACAGGGAGTCCTCTGAAGGTTTGGGGGCTACCCTGCTGCCTTAGAAAAGTCATCTGACCTGTAAATATTGTCTATTCTGTACTAAAGCAAGTTGAGAGACACAAATCACTCCTTTTTTCTCTCTGTGCCTCCGCTACTTACTTTTCTCTGAAGCTGAAGTTCCAAGGAGTATAATTAGCAGGCCAGCCTGTCTTGGTGAACAGTCAGGTTACTTTCCTTCAGTATTTGATGCCAAGCTGAAAGGCTGGCTGATAAATGCCCCTCTGGGGAGAAGGAACTGTGAAATAGCCTGGATCTATTGGCAGATACTAGGGCCAAAAAGTCCTTAGAAATTCAAACTGAAAAAAAAAATGTCTAGGGAAAGCGAAATGACCAACTAAGGTAGTAAACGCTTCAGCAAACCTTGATAATAGCAATTTGAAAAATCTTGCATGTTCAGTTTCGTTTCATAAACCCTTTCAGTAATGAGATGAATACAGATTTCTCGCCTGGAAATGTAGCGGGTAAGTATACAGCTGGTAAGGTTTTGTCGGTCGCTCACAGAAAGGCAATATCAAATTGTGGAGTAATCATTTCACCGAGATCATAAGGTCGTGGTGTGAACCTCAGAATTGTCACCACCAGCTGTGTGACTCTAGACAAGTCATGCGTTTTAGGGGGCAAATATGAAACCAGTTTTGAACTCCCCAACCTGAATGCCCCTTCCATTCTTTTTTTTTTTTTTTTTTGAGTTGGAGTCTCACTCTGTCGCCCAGACTGGAGTGCAGTGGCCGTTCCCGGCCACCGCAGCCTCGACCTGCTGGGCTCCGGCGATCCTTACGCCTCAGCCTTCCAAAGGAGCTGGAATTACAGGCATGCACTACCACGCCCAGCTGATTTTTTGATTTACTGTAGAGATGAGGTCTCGCTGCCCAGGCGGGTCGTGAACCCACGGGCTCAGGCAATCCACTCACCTCAGCCTCCCAAAGGCGCGGGATTACAGGCTGAGCCACCGAGCCCGGCTGCCCCTTCCATTCTTAACCAAGGAGTCAGACATGTATCTTACCTCCATGGGACACATATTATTGTCTTCAGTAATAATATGGGCATATTTGAGAAATCATATTCAATATCGTAACATTCTAGAGAGGCACAGGATTTTTAATGGGTTGCTAGGATAAGGCGAGTGAGCGGATGTGAACATGCCCTGTAGATTGAGATTTAGAACATGCCCTGTAGATTTTAGTTGAACTTGTATACGAAGAACTGTTACTGACCCACCTCTCTCCACTGTTGCTCATCCTGTGGCATGTCAGAGAATGAGAATGACCTGTTAGTCATTGGAGGGATACTCTGAGGTGGTCAGAGGTGTGGCCCATGTCTATGGATCAGAGCAAGTCAGCTGGCTCATAGGATGGGTTCAAATGTATTCCTTTGGATTTGTGAACATCATTCTCCAGCCAAATGAATAAACAGGTGGTAGGCAAGAGTGTAAATGATTCCACTTATTTCAGAACATGTGTTCAGTAGGGGAGTAATGAAAGCAACTTTTATTTCTTGGTTTCAAGCCAGCCATGCCTGTCAGGCTTCCATTCCCAACATGAAATAAATGCCAGCTGGTCATTAGATGTACATGTCTCAATCCAAGGTCAGTATAATTGTCACCTACACTTTTGTTTGTTCCTCTTCTTGTGTTCCTTGTCTCAGTAGCAGGTCCCTAGTTGACCTCGTCACTCAAGAAGAGACCAGGAGACTTTTGACTGTCTTCTCCTTACCCACATTCTGTCACCAATTCTGGAGCTGTTAACCTCTACCTCCTCCCTCTAATCTGTCACCTCTCAACAGTGGCAGGCCCCTAGCTAGACTCTGCCTCTAGGCTGTCCCCATCACCAAATCTATTCCCATTGCTGCTGTCAGGATCATCCTCTTAAAACAAATCTTTTACTGTGGCACTTCTCAGTAGAAGATTACACACATGGGGAAGTCCAGGCTCCATAGTGTGACATTCAATGCTCAACAGACTCTGACCCTGTCCCATCTCACTCATTTTTCCATACCCTTCCCTGAGTCCTGCTACAAATCTACATCCATGTTCTAAACAATTGCCAACCCCTCTTTTTTCCTCCTGCGTCTGCTCTCAGATCAAATAACTTGGTTTGTCAGCAATGCCTTTCTGGTCCCTTATTCTCTTTACTCTTCCCTTTCTCCACTCGCGACTTTTAATCATCTCTCAGAGCCAATTTTGGATCTAATCCCCACCAATAAGCCTTCTGGAATCTCTCATCTCTGCCCCAACAAGAATTAGCCTTCCTTCATTATCCTTATCATTATCCCTTATCATTCTGCCCTACATTTGCAGGATGTGTGTGCACAACTGTCTACCTGTTAGAATGACAGCTCCTCTGGGGGAAGGGCCTTATTGTGCTCATCTGTCCATCTTCTTCCTCTTGCCTCCTCCCTCCTCACCCCTCCCCCCCAGTACATAAAAGCAGTGCATTTCACATAATAGACACCCTGGCAAAGTTTGCTGAGTAGAATCCATTAATTTGCATTTCATTTCTCTGGAAAGCACTGTTAGAATCCTCTGGGCTGAAAGTAGAAATTTCAACTCACATGATATTAGAGAAAAACTTTAACTTTTGGGCTCATATTCATTTTAGAAACATTTTGCTTCATTCCATCACCTCTGCTAACCTTTTAACTAATTTGAGGTTGCAGAGAAAGGACAGCAGGTTTATTTTTCTACATCTTTAATATTTCCAGTCAATTCTCTCTTCTCCATCGCCTTCATTGAGACAGGTCACCTTTGTGGTTAGAGTTCAAGGCTCCTGAGATCAAACTGTCTGTGTTTTGATACTCATTATGTTAATAGACAGAACTTGGGTGAGTTAGTTACTCTTTCTGGGTCTCAGTTTCCTCAACTGTGAAATGGAAATATCAATGCTACTTGTTTCAGAGAGAGAGAGAGATTCCATAGACCTGATTGGTGGACAGGAAACCATAGGTAATAAAAGCAATGGGATATCTTGGGAACCAGGTAATCTTCTAACATCCCAAAGATACCTGCTGCCCCCCTAGCCCCATGTAGTGTGCGCCAGTGGATTATAAATTGCGTGGGGAAAGAGATGAGATGGTGTCTGCTCCCGTTCACATCCCTAGCTCCCGACACATAAGAGGATCATAAACACGCTTTGCAAAGCAAACCCCAGCTCTGGAATTCTGCAGCAGCCTGGAGATCAGGCCATGTACATCAAGGCCCTGTGGAAAACTAATGATTTCTCCCCCACAGAACTGCCTAGCGGAGGGTCCCGTGGAGCTTGGCTGGCAAGCGCATTCTTCATTCTCTACGTGCCCCTGGCTCTCTCTCCCCCCACCTCCGCAGTCTCCCAGTCAAGCTATTGTGCATCTCCTGCTCTCTGTGTCTAGCTGCCTGGGTCCCTCCCTGTGCTGCTGCCAGGCATTGTCTGTGATGGCTTTCATGTGAAAGGTGATTCACAGAAATAAATTGCATTGTGTTTTAGGTCCGTGGCAGCCTACCTCTGTAATCATGTCTGCAAGGACTTCATAATAGCTTGAGGGCCTTGGTGTCAGAACCAGGGACTCCAGTGGCTTCTAGATAGATAAATTCTGCACCAAATGCACATTCAGTCGGTGGAGTCGCGAGTTGGATACACAGACAGGGGTGCTGGTGCTGTGAACTCAGCCTGTTTATCTGCAGGTTGGTAGAAATCAGTCAAGGATGAAAGGGGTTTTTTACTGGCATGTTTTTTAATGACCACTGGAAAACCAAGGTTTGTTTAACCTAACCTCAACCAACAGCTTGTGCTCTTACCAGCCTGTGATTAGATGAAAGAGAAAGTTCAAAGTATCGCCTGGGAAGAGGAAGGCACAGGGGAGAAGAGACAGGGAGGTGGTACACAGAAAGGTGAGGAGGAGCTGGCCATATTGGGAAGGCTGAAGCACTGATCTGTTTTAATCATCACCCACTATGATGGTGGAGGACACGGACTGCAGAGTAGGAAGTAGGAAGGAACATGACAGCATGGACCCAACAATAGTGGGATAAGTTTGAGTAGAAAAGAAAGGAGGAGGCAAGTTTGGTTCTCCAAAAGATCCAGCAGTGACGGAGAGCAGGGGGAATTGTGCTCCCTTGATTACATTATCCAGAAGTGACTTCATTCTGGTGGCATTTTTAGCCATTTTATTGAGATATCATTTACATGCCATAGAGTTTACTCACTTTAAAGTGTATATTCCATGACATTTCAAGATGATGTATTTTTAGACTTTGACAAAAAAATTTAAGGGAAGCAATGTGAAACAGAGACCACAAGATAAGTGGAGAAGTTGTCAAAGGGGGCATCTGCTTCCTCAAAATCGGGTCTTTACCAGTTGATGTGGAGACCATGTTCAGTTCCCTTAAGCCATCAGGAGCCACATTCTACAGATGTATGCACAAATGTTACTATGATCTCCCGCCCTGACATTATTCCTGAATCCTCCGGGTTGTTTAGGATTGTGATCTTCTCCTAAGATCTACCTTACCTGGAGCCTGCTCTAAAATATCTTAATCTTAACATACATAACCCCAGTGAAACCTACTCCTGTCCTGGTTCCTCATGAAACCTACTCCTGTCCTGGTTCTGTTCTCAAATTGTTATCTGTCAGTTATCTTCCTTGGGGTGAGACTGCCTGGACTTAAATGTCTATACTTAATAGTTCACTCAGTCCTGACTTCCTGAGTACCCTGTCATGAGGTTTGATGAGATCACTATTCCCCAGACTCATGTCTTCATGTGTTTATCGTATTTGTGCATTTACTTTTTCTTTAAACAAAATTACAGTTAAATTAAATGCATCTATTTAAAAAGAGAACATAGCAACTATTGCGAATAGAAAAGCCACTGTCCCTTAGTATCAATAGGTGGAAATTATAAAAATATAACAAAATGTCATTATATTCTAACCATATGCCATGGCCAACACAAGGTTCTGAGACTTTCTTGCTCTCTTTCTGTTTAAAATAAAAAGGAAATGGTGAGATCCTGAGATGAATAATTGCTATAGGTATCTTACAGATGGAACAAAACTCAGGTTTTCTTTTTTTCTTAATAGTAGGAATGAAAGGAAATGGTAAACAGGTGGACTTTCTCATTGAGACTTTGTTCTTCAGTGCCATGCTCACTTTGGGAAATCCCACTCCCCATGCCTAGGTTCTTGGTCCTCAGTCCTCACTGTATAATTAAATTGCTATGTCGTTTCTCACCTCCTGAACACCAGTTTGTACAGTGTGCTTCATAAGTTGCAGTGCAGGATTCCTTTAAACCTGAGTTTCTCAAATGTTGTCCACAGACCGGCTGTGCCTGAATAATCTGAGTAGGCACTTGTCCAAAAGTATTGATTCCCAGACTCCATCCCAGATATTCTGAACAAGAATTCTTGGACATTTGGCCTGTTACTATCCTTCCTCCAGTTAACAGTGGAGTATGATAGGATTCAAGACTATCACTATAAACTGAAAGGTAGACCTGCAGTGTGCATAGTAGGCAAGGGTCTGGGTTCCAGTGACAGCTTGAAATCAACCGACCACTCCTGCTCCCCCATTTGAACAGGGAAGAGGTCGGACTGGCAGGCTTGCACTTCAGTCCCTTCCAACTCAGCAAATACAATGTTGAGTTGCTTTGTTAAAAGTTTTCTCTGAAAATCCATGCTGAACCCGGGTGCTCAGTGAGTCTGAAGGTAGAGAGGACCAAATGACGGCTGTGGAATGTGTAGAGGTGCCTTTTTCCTCATGGAAAATACATGAGAATGTCCCATGTTGCCTCTGCTACCATCCCCCTGCAGGGCCAGCCTGCCCAGGCAGGCATCTGCAGAAAGGCTTAGAAAGACCTCTTGCAAAATCAGGCTAGGCCCTGTTGGAAATTCAAGAAGGAGGAGCTCTGTGAATATCAAGTGGTCAGAAAGGAGACTGCAGTGGATTCGACTGGCTGAAATTAACCCCTCACATCCTGGGATACCCTGGATTGAGATCTGAGTCTATGCCGGGTGCATCTTTCTGAAACTGTTCTTCTCCTGAAGAAACATGCATATCTACCATCCAGAGACTAAAAAAAAGAGTGATATAATCAGGCAGATATGGTTTGTAACCATAGTTCTACCTTCTAGCTATGTGATAATACACTTATCACAGGGTTGTTATAAGGATGAGTATACATAAAACAATGAGCATAGAGTGTAGGTCATAGCTAATAAGCTCTTTGTCTTTATTTTTGTTCTACAGCCACAGTATCTAACACAATGCCTGGCACACATTGATGAAGGTGATGGTGGTGATGACATAGTGGTGGTAATGGTGATAACATTGTGATAGTGTTGTGGTGGTGGTGGTGGTGGTGGTGGTGGTGAGAGTAATAAACAAGGACAAAAAAACCTAACACCTAACATTTGTAGAGATGTCACTACCACTCTGTCATCACTGCCATCACATTAGCTCTGCAGCCATTATAGCACCATCAGCACCATCACCTCCACCAATGCATGCCAGGACACTATGGCTATAGAATGAAAACAAAAATAAAAGCTAAGCATTTAATAGCTATGACCCATACACTATGCCAAGTACTTTATGTATGTTAATCCTTGTAACAACAAGGGTATTATTATCACATAACTAGAAGACAGCAGAACAATGGTCGCCATTTGTAGAGAGTTTACTATATGCCAGGCAGTGTACCAAATAGTTGCATAAATCTAATTAATTACATCCTCTTGATGCCCTCCAGATACTGCTAATACACCCTATCTTTCAGGTGAATGAACTGAGGTTTCAGAAGCTGAGTAATTTGCTTGAGATTCTGCATTTAAGAAATTAAGACAAAGTCAGAGTTTGACACAAGCCGTGTGACGTTACCATGTATGTGAAAAGCACTCTACTGTTAGTTATTTCAATAAGGAAGGAAGGAATCTGATCTCAAGTTTTGTTTTGTTTTGTTTTGTTTCTGAAAATGAAAATAATTCTAGCTTTTATAAAAATGAAATGAGGCAGCCAGGCACGGTGCTCAAGTCTGTAATCCCAGCACCTTGGGAGGCCAAAGCGAGAGGATTGCCTGAGCCTGAGGGTTTGAGACTAGCCCAGGCAACATGGTGAGACCCAGGCAACATGGTGAGACCGCATCTCTACAATAAATCAAAAAATTAGCAGACCGTGGTAGCACGCATCTGGAATTCCAGCTACTTGAAAGGCTGAGGCAGAAGGATCGTCAGAACCCAGCAGGTTGATGCTGGGGTAGCCATGAGCATGCCACTGCACTCCGGACTGGGCGACGGGGTAAGACTCCAACTCAGAAAAAAAAAAAAAAAGAAATGCGACAAACTTCCCTGAAAACTGTCAGCCTTCATGTATGAACACCAAACCATCAGCAGAAGCTTTATAAGTATTCATTCATTCAACAAATACTCGGTTTTCTGTTTTAGGTGCTGTGACTACAGGTAGCAAAAGAAGCTACAATGCCTGCCCTCAGTGAGCTCTCAGTCTACCAAAGATAATAAAAAAACAAGTAAAATATCTAGCCCTGTAGGGGAAAATAAAGCATGGAGGGGACTAGGGAGTATGTATGTGTGTAGGGATGGTGTCATTCTTTTAAATAACGTGACCAGCGGAAGCCTCTGATAAGGCAACATCTGAACAGGGCCAGAAGGAGGTAAGTTAGGGAGCCATGCAGGGTGTGAAGAGGAGTATTATATGTCCCACAGGACAGTTTAAACATCAAATTAGAAAAACTCAGAAACAGCAGAGACACTGTGATGAGAAGCCTGGGAGTGGACTTTAGCAGAATCTCCAATGCCTGCTGCCAGTGGGAGAATGCAGAGTTCATTTAGTCCCTGGAAACCTTCCCTATCACTGTTTCTGAAGATTCAGTCAAGGTGTGATGACCTGGAGGTGAGTTCCCATCATCTGGAAGCGTGGGTCCCCTAGCCACACCCAGCAGGCTAGAGGGAAGCAGCTTCCAGTCACCTCTTGACCATGGGCATCATGACAGAAGGAGGACATCTTTGCTCATGACAAAGGAAGGACAGGGACTCTCACCACATCCAATGGAAAAGCCTCACTTCACAGGGATCTGTAGTGACATTGCTTACTTAAATCTATAATAATCTAAGGTGAAGCTAATTGTACATTATTTAGATTTACAGGCAATGACAAATTACATCGGACTGCAAGCACAGGAGAAGATGATACAGGAAATTATTCACCAGACTGAAGGGTTTAGAGGAATAGGTAAACAGTCATGGAAAGAGATTTAATTTAGATAAATCTAAGGTAGGATCTCTGGAAGATGCTGAGGTCAGGGAAAAGCCAAGAGGAAAAAATAGCTAGTTCAATGGAAGAGACCTGGAAAGGGTTCAGAAATCATGTTGGTGGTAGCGTGGCCAGCATTATAATAAAGGTAGAGGAAATGGGAACGATCTTATGGAAAAATGTGACTTCTTAGAATGAAGAGAAGTGGGACAGTATGTGGAGAAGACATCAGACCAGGAGACTGAGGGCTGTAGTTCTATGCCAAAGTCTGCTAGGAACTGCCTCTGCAACATGGGGAAGTCTTTTGATTTTTTTCTGACCTTTGGCTTCCTCTTCTGTAATGACATATAATATGGCTCTCAGCCCAAATGTTCTTAGTTCTCTTATTTTAAGGAAGGCGTCATGTGTTCTAAGGAGTCTCTGAATCCATCTCTGCTCCTCTCAGCAGATCTTGAAGGGATCAGCAAAAGATACAGATTCATGACAAGTGGTCTCAGGGAAGGGCATTCATCTTAGAGACAGATCAAAGGTCTCCAGACATCCTCAGAGACATTGACAGAAGTTTAAAGTTTGCAAAATTGAAGAAGGATGACAGTTATGCTAGTTCAGTAAAACTGAGTTTTGCCAGAGGTTGTAGAAAAAAATTAAAGAGAAGATTGATTTAAAATGGCCAAGGGGTATGTGCAATGCAGAATTGAGGAACAAGTTAAATAAGACAAATTATTGGCTGGTGGTCTAAGGGATTGTGGGGATGTCTGGGTAAGATGACATGGCAGTCTGACATGAAGGAGTAGTTGTATTCTGCTGTAGACCATAAACTTTTATCCATTTCAAGGTTGACCCAAGGAGATTTGCAAATAATGTACTAGAGAGAGAATATCAGTCCTGCTTTGGTCCTCGGTCCTGGGTAACTTCTCCTTAGAATCTAAAGAGAAATGAGGTAATACGTGGAAAAGAGTACCAGATTGAGAGTCTGAGGGCTGGAGTTCTATTTCCAAGTCTACTAGAAACTTCAGACTCCTGAAAAAAATATAGTTCTCCTTAGTATCCAATTCTCCTTGCCCAGGACTAAGAGAGGCCTGATGCTCTCCCTCTGGTATATATATATATATTTGCAAATATCCTTGGGCCAACCCCAACATGGAGAGAAGTGTATGGTCTGCAGCAGAATGTAACTATTCCTTCACAGCAGACTGCCATGCTATCTTAAAAGTCCTGGGTCCTGCATTAGTTCACTACTGCAGCAATGTGGGAGCTAACTGCCTACTAAGCTTGGTATACAGGGGTTGACAAACTTTTTCTTTAAAAAGCCAGATAGCAAATATTTTAGATTTTGTGGGCCATGCAGTCTCAGAGGGTGAAAGTGGCCGTAGACAATTTGTAAATGAATGGGCATGGCTGCATTCCAATAGAACTTTATTTAGAAACACAGGCAGCTGGATTTGGCTCACATACCATGGTCTGCTGACCCCTGATTAAATGCATAATGACCCCACCTACTAGCAAATATGTTCTCATCAGTGTCCTAAAATCTGTCCAATTTTGTAACTCCTTCCTATGGAGAAGGGAGTGAGAGTGGAAGAGCTCTTTCCATAGGTGATCTGAAGGACAGAACACCTGCTGAGACATGAGTCCCTGGATATACATTTAAAGACAACAAACATCTTAGGTACTTAACTTGGTCACTGGTGTTTGAGGATCCTCTTGCCTCAACCCCTGAAAGTGCTGGGATTACAGGTGTGAGCCACCATGCCTGGCCATATTTTCTCTTTTTAATACCAAAAACTCCTACCATCTAGTCCAAGTCTCCATGGTTTCATGATCATGCTTCCTACATCTCTCTCTTAACCACATAGTCTAATGCTCTGGGCTCAGAAGGTACTCAGGAATGTTGGCAGGGGTGGGGCATGATAGCTGTCTCTTAAATATAAAGTGCTATATAGCTCCAGTAATAAACAACATTTTACCTTTCCTAGCTCCCATGAAGAAGCAGCTACTTCTTATTCCCCTTGTGGGAGTTATAACTCAACCCTTTTCTACTTATGGATGCAGATTGGGAGGTAAATCAGAAAGGGCTAAGGCAAAATATGCTCTGATTTATAGACAGAACCTTGGTTGGAACTGGCTACTTGGAATACTGTTTAGAGCCATCAACAGAAGACTTGATGGGACTTTTGCATGGCTCCTTGTAGCAGAGCTCAGACTTGTGGATGAATCCAAGGTAATAGCTGGAAGGATGTTATCATAGTTAGTACCATCCAAAGAATAAATGTGCCATGAGATGAACAAGTGAGCTCGTGGTCTGTGAGATACTAAAGCAGAGGTGGCCAGGAGTGGGGTTCAGAGAGGATGGCTATATTAATTGGAGGTCAGACATAATTATTACTAAGGCTTCTTTAAAATATAAACATCTAGGGCAACCCCCTCGGATCCCCTCTCACTGTGGGGGCTTTTCTGTCTTCTTAATAAATCCTGCCTTCAAAAATAATTATAAAATAAAATATAAACATTCTGGATTTTTTGTGTACCCCATGTCTCAGTTTGGTAAATGAATCCCCCCCCCCCGTTTTTTACCTTTTTATTGAAATATAATATACATTACTTGCTTGAATTTTTACTTCTCTTTGAGTAACCTAGGCCTCATTGGTAATGATGTCAGGACCTCAATTTTTGATACATATATTGATACTTCCTTTGCACTTAGAGTGCAGTGATTTTCCATTTTAAAGGTTCATGCTATGTTAGATCACACACGTTCATGTATCCAGAAAGAGACACCTTGGCAACAAGTTCATAAAAATTAGCTCAGTACTTTCTGGTGAGCCCTAGATTGTCCTGAAGGAGGTAGGGTCCAGCAGTATGTGCTTCTAAAATGTCACCTTTTTTATTTTTTTTGAGTCAAGGTCTCACTCTGTCACCCAGGCTGGAGCACAGTGGCATGATCATGGCTCATGGCAGCCTCAACATTCCAGGCTCAGATGATTTTTCCACCTCAGCCTCCTGAGAACCTGGGACCATAGGCACATGCCACCACACCAGTCTAATTTTTAAAAATTTTTTGTAGAGACAAGGTTTTACTATATTACCCAGGCTGGTCTTAAACTCCTGGGCTCAAGCAATATACCTGCCATGTCCTCCTGAAGTGCTGAGATTACAGGCATGAGCCACTACACCTGGCTAAAAAGTCTTCTTGATTGTGAAATAGAGTCCTGAAATGGAATCCTCTCATTTGGGACCTGCAAGGTGAATGGTGTTATCCTCATTTTACTCACAGGTAAACTGAAACTCAGAAATCAAGGGTCTCTATGGTTAAAGGTACAGCAGTATGCAGGGGCAGATTTGGGACTAAAATTCATGTTGGTTTTCTCCAGGTAGAGAAGCATTCCAATTGGGCAGCTTTTTATACAGAACTAACTTTAGGACTGATAGTTTGGCTGTGTTTTGGTTGGTGTGTACAAATTTGCGTGTAGTTATTATTTTTTAAAAACCCAGTATCCTTTTAAGTTGCATGGATGATATATGCTTATTGGGGGAAACTATAAGATATAAGTTTCAAAAAAGAGAGTGGGAATAAAAATATCTATCTATCATTACACAACTCTGAGATAGTCTTGTTAATATGTTGGTACATATCCTTTTAGACTTGCTATGCATATGCTGGGCTTTTTATTCTTTATAAGAATGGAATCATGGTCTTTCATGCTAATGAAAGAGCTTCTTTTATGAGCATCTTTCATGCCAAAAAGTAGACATGCACACTAGCACTTAAATAGCTATGTAGAATTCTTTGACGTAATACATCATAATGTATTCAGCAGAACCTTATTGTTGGATGTTTAGGATATCTGCATATTTTTAAGACAACATACTTGAGTAAGCAGTATACTACTTCCAAAGCTCTAAAGTGAGATGTTTAGTTAGTAAACATCTAAGAACTTAAAGAGTTAGGATTCGGTTAAGCAGAAAATGAGTTCTCATTTTCAAGCAGGCAGAAACCTGGTTCCTTCCATCAGGTTGGGTAATGTAGGAGGTGCACATTAATGACCCCTGTTCTCATCATTGGTCAGTGACTGGCTTGGCCGGCACTTTGATATATTAGTGATGAGACTCACTGAGTGTACTTTCAGGTTTGAAACAGAGCTCCACACTATACTTTATTACTTGTGGATCCTCAAGAGTTCCCTGTCACTTCCAACAGCAGAAGGCAGGTCTACTTAGGCTGGCAGTCACCACTGAATTTTCATCAGGAAAAGGAAAGAAAGTCATAAATTTAAACTGTGAAAACATAATGCCTGCCCAGAAACAGCAACAGAATCAGATTGGAGCCAGTAAGAAAGGTCTCCTAGACATGAGAAAAGTCGGGGTGAAATTGGGTTGTCATAGGCCTGAGATTCAAAAGTAAGAGTTACAAAGAGCTTGGGGCAACAGGATCCAAGAGATGGGCAAAAATGGTCACATAATGGACTCTGGTATTTGGGAGAAAGAAAATTATTTCCCTTCCATTTTCAAAAATTTCCAGGAAATAAATTTGCCAGGAAACCCATTTATAGAATGGAGGCAACTCTCAAAGTGATCCATAAATTCCAAAAACATCTTTTTCTTCCACTGCTATGATGTTCAGGGGAGACACCAGGGTGATTTGTATAGTGACTGAGGTCGGTATCCTAGACCTGGCTCCCATCCTTTCTAAACCTGATTCCAGTTCCTTTGTCTTAGGAACTAAGAAAATTTCATTCCCTGTTGAGGCTTTGGTTTTCTATCCATTAAATAAGAAGTGGAAAAGCATTATAGTACTCATCGAGAATTCCAGTTCTATCTCTTACTAGCTGTATGAAATTGGATTGTTTCTTTAATCTCTCTGAGTCTCAATTTTCCAGCCTTTAAAAATAGTGATGAAGCTGGGTTCGGTGGCTCAGCCTGTAATCCCGCGCCTTTGGGAGGCTGAGGTGAGTGGATTGCCTGAGCCCACGGGTTCGAGACCTGCCTGGGCAGGCGAGACCTCATCTCTACAATAAATCAAAAAATGAGCTGGGCGTGGTAGTGCGCGCCTGTAGTTCCAGCTACTTGGAAGGCTGAGGCGGAAGGATCGCCGGAGCCCAGCAGGTCGAGACTGCGGTGGCCGGGAGCGGCCACTGCACTCCAGTCTGGGCGACAGAGTGAGACTCCAACTCAAAAAAAAAAAAAAAAAGTAGTGATGAAAATGTTTCTGGCCGGGCTCAGTGGCTCAGCCTCTAATCCCAGCACTTTCAGAGGCCGAGGCGAGTGGATTGCCTGAGCCCATGGGTTCGAGACCAGCCCGGGCAACTTGGCAAGACCTCATCTCTACAATAAATAAAAAATTAGCCAGGCATGGTAGCGCACACCTGTAGTTGTGGCTACTTGGACGGCTAAGGCGAACGGCTCGCTGGAGCCCAGCAAGTCAACTCTGGGATGGCCGTGAGTGTGCCACTGCACTCCAGCCTGGGCCACAGAGTGAGGCTCCAACTCAAAAAAAAAAAAAGTTTCTTACAAGATTACACTGAGTATTAAAATAAAATGAGGCATATAGAAAGTTTAGGCTGGGAACTATAACACAGTTGTTTAATTATTGCAGAAATCGCAGGACTTAGGTATTTTTGTTGTTGTTGTTGTTCCTTTTCAGCCCCAAAATATTTTTCTATGTCTGGTGTTAGGGGTATATAGCTCTGCTAAGACATGTTTATTTCCCCTAAGTAGTTAGTATCAACTGTAGGGAGCAGACATGTAAATACAGCTGTGCTAGGAGATCAGGTGGAGGACTGTGTCACTGAGGCTCTTCAGGGGTGAGTGGGAGAGGCTAACCATAGAAGCAGCCACTGGGATGGAGGGGTGGACTATAAAAGATGAAAAAAATATCGGTCTGGCTTGGTGGCTCAGCCTGTAATCCCAGCACTTCGGGAGGCTGAGGTGAGTGGGATTGCCTAAAACCACGGGCTCAAGTTCAGTCCAGGAAACTTGGCAAGACCTCATCTCTACAATACATCAAAAATTAGCTGGTCGTGGTAGCACACACCTGTAGTTCTGGCTACTTGGAAGACTGAGGCAGAAGGATTGCCAGAGCCCGACTGGTCGCCGCTGGGGTGGCCGTGAGCGTGCCACTGCATTCTGGCCTGGACAACAGGGTGAGACTCCAACCACCCCCCCAAAAAAAATGCAAGGCAGGGTAGAAGTAGAAGCACTCAGACAAGGAAGTAAAGGGGCGACTGGATGAATGAACTGTTATTATTATTGCTTGAGCTTCTCATAATGGGCTGGTACAGTTGTTAAGGTAAAGGGCGGGAAAGCATATATATCTATAACTGAACCCAAATCTACTGCTGCTAGAAAATTTTAAATTTTCCCTCAATAACAAATGACCTTACCTGTCCTCAGCTAAAACGAGGATTCTAAACTAATCTATTCCTTGCAATACGTTGTTCTGAAGATTAACCAAGATAATGTAGTCTTCCTCACAATCATCTGAAAGACTTGAGAAAGTGCAGATAGCTGGATCCCACCCACAGAGGTTCTGATCCAGTAATTCTGGGATGGGACCCAATAATTTATATTCTGAACCAGCTCCCAAGTGATGCTGATGTGTCTGGTCTGCAAACTACACTCAGAAAATCACTGCTTTAGGTCAATATGGATTTTTTTAAACTATCATTCATTATCGCTCAAGAAATGTGCGCTTATTGTATTTTATTATGTTTCCATCCCCTTAATAGACTATTCAGGATATGCACAAGTAGCAGACACAATATTGGCTCTAGTATTTCCTATGCCATATTAGCCTGGTTTAGACATATGTAATTAATACATGTGTTGAGATGATTTGTCCTTATGTATCTTCTCGTCTCACTAGAGACACACACATTATTAGAATGTGTTTGAATGCTATTGTTCATTGGAATAAAATCAGGTCTTTTTCCAGTTATGTATTTTTCTCTTAGTCATCAGTCCAACAGTTTCTAAAGGACTTTTCCCTTAACTTTTGATAGAAACTGCATCCTTAATGTGGTCATTCTTGCTTTCTGTTCCTATGACCATGTTTCCCAGGAGTCTTTAAAGACTCCAGGTTGGATGGGATTTCGATTAGTGGAAGAGGACAGATATCTGTGTAAATATAGCCAGTGTCTCTTGAAATATCTAAAATGGACTGTCTGTAGTCTCACAAAGCTTCTTCTCCCAGGAGTAGTGTTTGCATTATTCATATCCCATTGCTACTCTGCACTCTTGTCTCATGAAGATGACAGCCAGTCACCATGCTTTCATAGCCCATTCTCCCCTCCCAACCTTGCCACTTTCATGCCATGCCATATCCTTTGCACACTCTGTTCTTTGAACTTTTTCAGGGAGTGGTGCTTTATAGGACCTGGATTTCGGTAATGTCAAGAATGTTGCCTTTCAGCCGGGCACGGTGGCTCAGCCTGTAATCCCGTGCCTTTGGGAGGCTGAGGTGAGTGAATTGCCTGAGCCCATGGGCTCAAGACCTGCCTGGGCAACTTGGCGAGACCTCATCTCTACAATATATTAAAAAAATAATAATAAGCCGAGCATGGTAGTGCATACCTGTAGTTCCAGCTACTTGGAAGGCTGAGGGAGAAGGATTGTCGGAGCCCAGCAGGTCGAGACTGCGGTGGCCGGGAGCGGCCACTGCACTCCAGTCTGGGCAACAGAGCAAGACTCCAACTCAAAAAAAAAAAAAAGAATGTTGCCTTTCTATGATTATGACATATTTAAAAGGGTGTGTTTCTTCTTTGAAAGAGAAAAATAAAACGCAGTCATCTTAATTTCTTCAAGTAGCAAGGCAGAAAGAGCTCCCCTCATCCTCTTTGAACAGTCATGTGCTCTATGCAAAATGAATCACTACTTTGGAATGGTCTGCCAGGGTTTGCTGGGTGAGGCGCACACTCTTTCTACATGTAGACCTGTTTTCTCTGTCACAGGTTTCAAACTGTGTTCTTTGGACCATGTTCAGTGGTCTTAGGCACAGAAGATGATTTTTTTAAAAGAAAAGAAAATTGAGTCTGTAATCAGCATAATGGAAAAAAATTACATAAAAATTTGGATTTTTCTGCTCCTTAAAACAAAATAAAACAACAATCAGAAGATTTGGCAGCACTGGGCTCCCATTTTGAAGACAACAGCTTGGTGCTGGACCCACATTCTTCAGGTTGCCACTGTCCACACCAGCTTGGGCCACTCATTCACATAACCTGTTTGACTTCTAGAGGTATTTGAATTAGCGGCCTATTTTCACTCTTCTTGACAAGTTCACAGACCTACAGAATTTGAAAGCTGAAGCAATCCCTTAAAGCAGGAGTCCCCGAGCCCCCGACCATGGACTGGTATTTGTCTGTGGCTGTTAGGAACCAGATCATGTGGCAGGTGAGCGGAGCTCCAACTGCTGGCAGATCAGCAGCAGCATTAGATTCTCACAGCAGCGTGGACCCTATTGTGAACTGTACATGCAAAGGATCTAAGTTGCATGTTTATTATGAGAATCTAATGCCAGATAATCCCCACCCCCTTCCCCTGTCTGTGGAAAAAATTGTCTCCTACGAAACAAGTCCCTGATGCCAGAAAGGTTGGGGACCACTGCCTTAGAGAAGAGATGTTTAAACACTACTTCATGTTAAAATCACATACCCAAGCCCTATACCCAGGTCTCTGCATTCAGTGCCAATTAAGTAAGAAACTCAGAGTAAGACCAACTGTCGGTATTTGTTGTTAATTCCCTAGATGACACCAATATACGGACCGGTATGCTTGAGATCCAGTACCTTACAAAATTCTTAAAATTTATTGTGCAGACGAATCACCTGGGGATCTTCTTAAAAATGTGGATTCTGATTCTGGAGGTTAGACGGGCTGGGGCGTGAAGTTCTGCATTTCTTATAAACTGATGCTGCTGGAATCCTAACTACATTTTGCATGACAAAGCCTTAGCAATCCTCTAGTCTAGTCTTGTTCATAAGTTTAAAGGGGTGTTCAAATAACACTTTTCTTATTAAGTATCTAAGCCTAGAAGGATTTATTTATGTTTTGGAATTTGATTCTTAAAAATATAACTGATAATGGTATCAAAGATAGTCCTATAAGAAAGTACTTTTTTCCCTCTTATTTATCCACATTCCAATATTCCTTCTTGAATGAAAGAGAAAAGAGGAAGATCTTTAGCCAACAGAACATTATTTAATCCTGGTGATACACACAGTATTCCCATCTTTTGTGGTAGTGAGTAGGGTATACATTAAAAAAAAACAGATTTTTATCTATCACTCCCCCCGTTATTGCTCAAGATTGAATAACTATGAAACAGAAGAGCAAATACATTGAGAAAAGCAGTTCCATTTGTCTTTATAAGTGGTCCAGAACGCTATGAGTTTCTTTGTTGGATTGAGTTTTAAGTCATGTGGCAGCCACTTCCTTCAGGTGCGAATGAAGCAGCCAGTTAGGCCTAATTGCCTGGTTCTATGAGTGAACTGATAGGTAGCTCTTTCAACAATTTAATTTGAAGTCTGAAATGGGAGGGTTGATACAGAAACATTTCCCGGGGCCATAAGTTTCCTGTCAGGCTAACCATTTCTCTGTACTGAAAATACCACCATGGTGAATTCATTCTTCCAGATCTGTGTTTCTCAGATATATTTTCAAGGGACAATGTGTACCAGAATCCCTTGAGGGTCTAGTTAGTGCATATTGAGGTCCCACTCTCAGAGATTCTAAGTTGGTAGATCTGGGATGGGACTCGGTAAGTAGAGTTTTTCAGAAAATGCATGGAAGTGATTTTGATGCAGTTGGAGGGCATGTAGAGGCATATGATATGAGGTAAATGTCCTTCATTCCCTGTCAACTAAGGTAGTGGCCATTTTCTTCTGAACCAAATGCTGCAGACTAGGAACCAGTTGAAACCAGGACAGTGCCAGACTTCTACTGAGCTCAAAAGAAGGCCCTTTACTTGGTAAATTATGACAGAAATCACATGCGATCCCTTTTGCTACCAGGGCATGTAGCTTGGAACTCCCAGCTCCCAGTGATGTCTCCATCTTCTCAACATAGAGAAGCCCAGAATTTGTCTCATGTGTACATACAAGAGGATATGAAACAGAGTCTCAGTCTTTAGATATTGAGGGTCTCACTACAACCATGTTTTGCAACTTAAAAAAATTAATAATAAAGCCTTTGACTGCTCAGAAAAGTCTCCAACTCTGCTGTCCCACACTGGATTCTGACATACCTAGCTTTGGGGGATGCCTACCATTGAGTGCCACTGAATACAGGGAACAAATTCTATCTTTTATGCATCCCTATTAATGAAGAGAAATTTAAGGTACATTATTTTTGGAAATTTGTACCATGGAAACAATAGGTATATACATAAATGTTTTGTGATTTATAATGTTTTCATCTTGAACATGCTTTTAACGCTGCTTCTGCAGCACTGGAGGAACATTGTGATGCCTTGTTATGTAACCCATTCCCCCGCAGGCATTCTCCCCCTTCCTTGTGTCCCTCCATGGAGACTCCCTCTTACAGTGCAAGGGCCAGGGAAGGCCTCACAGAAGGAGGCAGCTGGGCACAAGCCTGTTGCCATGGGAAGCACAGGGCAGGAAGCAATTGATTGGTCTCTGGGTGCAGAGACTGATCAAGAAAGCTTCAGTGTATCTGAACTGACCTGTCCAGGCTGGAATTTCAGCCAGTCTGACGACTGCAAAAAGGGACTCAGGTGTACACTTCAGTAACTCCATAAATCTTCCCCAGCTGAAAGTTGAATCCTTTTATTGGAGGGGAAAGAGGCTGAAATTGCCCTGTCTGGTAACTAAATAACAAGCAGGCCTTTGTGATCAGAAGAATCTTTCATGTGATACAGAAAGTGAAAGTAGAAAGTGGAATGATATTGATGATGATGGCATTTAAAGCAGTGGGCACTGCCATTAATTAAGAGATTACAGTTTGTTAGGGACATGCATGATCCTATTGAACCCTCCCACAACCTTGGGAGGCATTGGTATTGTTGCTCTTCTTATTTTACATGAAGAACCTCAGGTTTAAATCTACATGGTGATACAAGTAGTAACAGTTGCACCCTTGTTATACCTTCCGTTTTTGAGGGCTTTTCATTGTTGAACCAGACCATGATTCTGAAGTTGTTCTTGATCTTTGCACGGTGTGGAGGCTAAAGCTGCTCCTTTTAGGAATTGATTTATTTTTCCATCTAATTGTGACCAAGAAAAGAGGGGCTCAGAGATCAGTTGGCACCTCAAAAGGTTACTCTTCCCTGCAGTTTAATTCCTATTCAGGTATCCTAGCTCCCAGTCCGGTGCTCCTGCAAGATCTGGAAACTAAATATTCCCTAAAGCCTTTGTCATCTATTGGGAATACACTACAGAGTCAAACACCTGAGTTAAAATCCCAAATCTCCAAAGCAGTAGGTCTTATTTTTCTTAGTTGTATGGATGCTTTCAACATCTAGGGTAGTGTGTGGAATGCAATGAGCATGCAACTGATAACTGTTGCAAGAATGAACATCTCCAGTAAGGGACATAATCTTGGAGACAGCATTTGATTTTATTGGTCTTTCTATTTTTGAAACAAGCAGGTATGATCTACATGTTTTGGAAGGCCCCTCTACTCTAAAACTTGTTTAACTCTGGAGCAAGAGATTTTTACTTGAGGCCTGAAGGTTGGTTCATGTACTCTCTGAAAGCCTCTGCACGATAAATTTAAAATTTGATGTATAGTCATGTGTCACTTAATGACTGAGATATGTTCTGAGAAATGTGTCATTAGATAATTTCATCATTGTGCAAACATCATAGAGTGTACTTATACAAACCTAAATGGTATAACCTACTACACACTAAAGCTGTATAATACAGCCTATTGTTCCTAAGCTACAAACCTATGCATCAGGTTCCTGTACTAAGTACTATAAGCAATTGTAACACAGCAAGTATTTGTGTATCTAAATGTATTTAAACATAGGACAGGTACAATAAAAATAGTATAAAAGATGAAAAGGGACATCTGTAAAGAGCACTTACCATGAGTGGAGCTTACAAAACTGGAAGTTGCTCTAGTGAGTCAGGGATTAAGTGGTGGGTGAATGTGAAGGCCTAAGGACATTACTGTACAGTGATGTACTTTTATGAATACTGTACACCTATGCTACACTAAACTTATTTTTAAAATTTTCTTTCTTCAATAATAAACTTAACTAACTGTAACTTTTTTACTTTATAAATTTTTAATTTTTTTTAGCTTTTTGACTCTTTTGTAGTAACAGCTTAAAATGCAAACACATTGTACAGCTGGACAAAAATATTTTATTTCTTTATATTCTCACACTATAAGCTTCAGCCTCCAGAGTAGCTGGGATTACAGGTGTGCACTCTAAGCGCAGCTCAGATATAGCCTTTTCAACCCAACTTCTTCCCCTTAGACTTGTTTTGAGATCTGTTCACATTGTTGTGTTAGTAGTTTGTCCTTTTTTATTACTGAGCAAATTTTCATTGTATGGATGTGGCATAATTTGTTTATTCATTTCTCAGTTGATAAACATTTAGATGTATTCAATTTAGAACACTTATGATGAAGCTTTTATAAATATCCCTGTATAAATTTTGAGTGAGTATAGCTCTTAATTTCTCTTGTGTAGATATTATGGAGAGTGGGCTTATGTAGAATTATATATATACATATATATAATTCTATTTTTTTAAAAATAGAATGAAGCTTCATAGCTTTTATCAGACTCCCAGAATGGCCTGGGGCTCACAAAAGGTTAAGTCTCAGTAGCCTCGATTTATTGGTCAAGGTTAGGCCCCACGAAACATGCTTCCTTTGATTTGTGTTGGATTCCTTAAGCCCAGTGGCTGGCTTTTCAAGTGGCGTATTACATTGAGAGGCAGGCTGGCTTAGTAAAACAGGCATTGGATTAGAATCGAGGGGCTTCCCCCCATAGTCTACTCTTTCATTGTGCAATATTGCCAGTCTCTTTTTTCCCCTCTCAGGACCTTGGCAACTCTGTTTGTTGGTAACTAGTTTGATGGCCAAGCTCTATTTCTCCATCTTGTGTTTCCCCGGCAACACAATGCAAGCTTCCTCTCCAGCCCCTTTGAAGCTCTTGCTCAGACACTTATCTCAGGCCCTCCAAGGATCCATCATTCAAGCCTTCCCTGCTTCCTGCAGAGGCACAAGTACAAGACATGAAGCTTTCTATCAAGCTGCTCTCATTTTTGTTCATTCATGTTTGTCTGTCCCTGGAAGGAAACATGCCAGGGAGGATGTTTACCAAGATGTGACAAACTACAACAGGGGCACTGAATTTCCAGTCTTTGTTTGTTACCAGAAGTTTACCAGACTTGGGTCAATCACTCCTACATCCCTTGCTTAAACCTTCAGTGGCTTTCAGAAGTTTTTACAATAAAGACCCAAATCTTCACAAGATCTATGGGGCCTTAAATGACTTTGCCCTTGCCTTCCTCCCTGTTCCCTGCTTCCCTTTCGTGGTCTCTCTGTTTTGTGCACTCTAACCTCACTCACTTATTTGTAATTCTTCACAAATACACCCATTGACTCCTTCCATCGGGTCTTATCCTGCAAGTTCACTTTATGCAAAACACTACAACCTATCACAACTATCACCAGGTAACCTAAGTAATGTTAACTCACTGTTCAATTTTTTTTTTTAAGTTGGTGTCTCACTCTGTCATCCAGGCTGAAGTGCAGTGGTATGATCATGGTTTATCGCAGCCTCAACCTCCTGAGCTCAGGTCATCCTTCTGCCTCAGCCTCCCAAGTAGCTAGCACTATAGGTGTGCGCCACTATGCCCAGCTATTTTTTTTTTAACAGAGACAAGTTCTTGCTATGTTGCCCAGGCTAATCGCGGATTGCTGGGCTCAAGTGATCCTCCCACCTCAGCTTCCTAAAGGGCTGAGATTACAGGTGTGAGCCACTGCACCTGGTCAACTCATTGTTCTGATCTCAGTTCACACAACACTTCCTCAGGGAAGCCCTCTCTGCCTCTGTCATGCATTCTCATAGTGCATGTTTCTTTTCTTTGTAGGACTATCATAAGTAGAGCAGTTACAACTGTTTGTATGAATAGTTGATTGCTGCCTATCTCTTTCACAGGATTTTATACTCCATGAAGTCAGGGACTTGGGCTCATCCATCTATATATATCCAGTGCTTGGCACACAGGTGTTTGATAAATGTTTGCTCAATACATGGAATAAGATAACTAATAATCACTGATCTATATCAAACCCTATATATCCACACAATTCTAATATGATCATCCAGTTTATTTGCACACAGTCCTGTGAAATAGAGACTGTTAGTATAATTATTTGGAAGATGAGGAAACCAAGGCATAGGGAGTTCAGTTCCTTGCCCAAGTTCAAACAGCTAACAGATAGCAAAGCTGGGGAAAATCTATGGCATTTGGGTCTGGAGCCCATTCTATTGACCATGTCCTGCCTTCACTGCCCTGCTGGGCCTCACTGGGTGATCATGAAATGAAGGATATACAAACAGTACAACAAGAGCTCTACTGAATTATTTTAGCTGAAACCTCATAGTGGTTTTTGCATGTTATTTCATTGCCTTAGAGAGCTCTTTGCTCTGGGGTATGGATTTATGATTCTGACTTGTCATCTCCTTCCACATAATTTTCCAGGGCCTTATCGGTGCCTATACAGGGCTAGATGTGCTTTTGGAAGGTGCCATGGAGTCTTTGAGAATAAACTATGGGCCTTTGATTTTGAGTTTCTCCAATATTTCACTGGGCAATTATGTACCACTAAGTAGGGTTTTGAAGAAGCCTGCCTGAGACCAATTAAGCCACAGCAGCAGAACAATAACGGCCTGTCTGTGTTCAGAGGACAGAGTAACAATACCAAGTTTCAGGCTGCACCTTCCTCAGTAAAGTGAGAATGATAGGTCTGAGACCTAGGAATGTTTCTTTGACCAGTTCCTGCATTCATGTAACTTCTTTCTCCTCAGTGGCACAAATTTCTTCATGACACATGTCTTTAGACAGTCCTGGGATAGTAAAGGATTTCTCCATGGCCTTGACTTATTCAGCTGGCATTTATTAAACATGTGAGAAGGGATCAGGAATTCACTAGGACATCAGATCCTGGCCCTGGAGCAGACTCTCTTGTTGGGGGTTATGAGAGCTACCATTTCTCTAGTACCTTCTCTGTGTTCAGCATCATCCTCAGAATTTTGCATCCGTTTTCTCACATAATCATTACAACAAACTTAATGCTATTCATATGCTACAGATAAGGAACGTGAGGATTGCACTGAGTCAGTTCTCCACCAGGGTCATGAAGTTGGGAACTTGTAGAGCCTGGACCATCCTCAAGTGTCTGGTGCCAAAGCCAGTCCATGTAACTGCAGTTCCTAGATGAGAACTCAAGTTTATGACTTAACCTTACTGAGCTTCAGTTTCCTCTATGAAATGAGATAAAACTTTTACCTTGATGTAAAGCAGCTGCAAGAATTGAAAGGCTAAGTTGTGTAAAGTGTTTACTTATCACAGTGCTGGGCTCATTGTAAGTCTCAATATGGGAAGCCACTCTTATTCTTACATTATCATCATCACCATCACTATTTGCCAAGAGAGAGGCATATACAAAGTACAATGGTGATACAAAGGAAGGGGCAATCACTTTTTTTTTAATCTTTTCAATCCAGTTTATGTAAGGCTGAACAATACTACTCCCATTCACATCTGAATTGGGTCTCTGATCACAAACTCTAGAGATATGCATGTTTCTGATAACTTTTACTGTACGTCTTTTATGTTCTGGATCACACTGAGTATTTAGACAAGATGTTCAGAAAGGCTCTTTTCATTCAGGCCACTCAGAGTAGAGGGCAATCATTTTTACCAGGAGGCCAGGGGCAGGGGGCAGCATGAGGAGAAATGTAAAACATCAAAATTTGAACTGTAAGAAGAGACTTGAAACTTGAACTTGAGGAGGAGAACATGTATGTGGGGATTTGGGATCAAAGGAGTATTCCATTAGAAGCGGCAACTGAGTGAAAGCAAAGAGATAGGAGAACACTGGTGATGACTATGATTGGTGAGTAGACAATTTTGACAGATTCGTGAGATGTGGGTGTAAAGATGCCTTGGGGTGAGAGTTTTGAGAACCTAGTTGAGTGTGAATCAACCTAGTTGATTCATAGAAAGAGGGGAAACTTAATGATTATAAGCAGGGGAGTGACATGAGCAGAGCTGTGCCCCAGGAAGATTTGGCACTATGACTTACCCTCTGTGGCTGGGGTGCTCATGAGGGAGTTGCAGGAGGTGAGGTTTGGGGCTGAGAAACCAGTTCATGACAAGCCTGACCCAATGCAGTGCTGTCTGGTGAGCAAGGCTTATGTTGGCTTTCGAATCTGCCACCTCTGGGCCGGCCTTATGGAATGTTCAAGACTTAACAGGTCTTGGAAGGTATACTCTCAACCAGTCACAGTACTTTTGTAACAATCTCTTACTCTGCTTTATTAATTTGAAACCTATACATGTCTTTGGAGTCCATGAGATTCTCAGACCTACCTTGTGACAAGATGATGGAAATACTTTGACCTTGAGCTTAGTGAAGGCAAAGATTGGGTGTGTTGCTTGATTGCTTGATGTTTGTGCATATTCAACAAGTGAATAAGTGAGTGAGTGGATCATTGAATCTTCACCTGACTCTTGAAGCAACTAAGATGAGATATGGTGAAAATATCTCCAGGTCTCATGGTTGGTCACACATATGACTGGGACTTGAACCCAGGGCTTTTCATCTCTTCCAATTTTATTATTTTCACTCTTTTTCATTACTTCCTTAAAGGGACATTTTCCAAAGCATACACAATTGAATGGCTTGGAATCCTGCTTGCTTTTTTGTTTGTTTGTTTTCTTCCTAAAAACAGAGCTCTGCCTTTTCCCTTTTAAGTCAGTCACAGAGAGAACATTTGGCTTTGTGCCCTCTGAGAGTTGATTTTCTAACCCACGAGCCCATGCTCTGATTTGACGTGAGATAATGAAGCTTAGCATTCAGAGATATGAAATTGTTTTGTTCTCCAAGCATTTGGAGACAGCTGTTTTATTTTGGTTTTTTTTCTTTTCTTTATTTTATTTCCCCTTACAAAGCTTTCTTTTTCTTACAGCAAGGAGGATAAAGGATGAGGGGTAGAAGGAGGAACTCAGATTAGTCTATGTCTCAGAGGCCTTGAATAATTTGGGGGAAAAAATGAAATAACATAAAACTATAACTTCACATTGTTCTCTGCTGATTCCACCTCCCACTGCCAGTCTATTCTTTCCATCAAATATGTATAATATTGGTGGTAGAGCAGATCAAAAACTTCTCTTTTCTCGGGAATGCACAGTCAATCAATCTTAAAGAAAGAGCATGTTATCAAAGAGGTCCATTGTCAAACACCTCTCTCCCTCTTTTGGTCCTTCCTCCTCCCTTCAGGAGAACAAAAGCCTAGATTGCAGAAAGACCCTTTCACATCAAATTGGTCTCTTTTCATTAGTGTCTCTAATCATTGGTTTCTTATCTTGGCTCTGGATGGGGAAGGGGGACACATAATATAAATAGCATGGTTGAGGACACCAAATGTTAGATAATAAGATTTTACACTCACAGAGTGCTATGTCTTTTGCTTTTACCTAGAGAAATGTATGCTGCTGGGTTTTGAATAATAAAATTAAGGAGCTATTTTGTGTATGTTGTATAAATTATAACCACTTGCTGAAGGGTATTCTGAGGTCAAGGTGTGACCTCTGAACAATTCAGGGACCTCCCCTTGGACAGGTCTAGAGGTTCAGCCTGGCCAATACGTCAAAGATAATTAGGTTCAAGGTACCTGCATCAGTCCAACTGAACCCTGAGAGATCACCTTATAAATTGCTATTTCAGTGACATTCATATGCCAAGGTAAATATTCAGTCATATGGACTGGACTCTGGAGTCTTCAGACAGTGTAGCCTTTCTCAAAGGGAAGTCTGCATGAGCAATCAAATTCTGATAAGAAATTTTTGTTTGTTTGTGTTTGCCATCACAGCATAGTGATTAAGAACTCGGGGTTTGGAATTAGACATATTTTGTATACTCCTTACCCATCGCTGCATAACAAATGACCCCAAAATTTAGTGGCTTACCATAGCAATAATTTTTTATTGTCTCTTATCATTCTGTGGTTCAAGAATTCACGCAGAAAATAGTGGAGATGGCTTGTCTCTGCTCCACCATGTCTGAAATCTTAGCTGGAAGATTTAAAAACTGGAGGCTGAAATCATCTGAGTGTGTATTCACTTTCATGTGGGCTTTGCTGGAGCTGTCAGCTGCAACACCTACACACGGCCTCTCCCTCATAAGATGGTAACTGGGTTTCAAAGATTAGATGGCTAAAGTTATGGCAGAGACTATACATTACAATGCCTTATGGGAATTTATGTCAACAACAGGAGGCAAATGATCAGGAAAGAGAGTGGGAAAGAGAGAGAGAGAGACAGAGAGACAGAGAAAAGTAAAGAATTCCAAAGGTGGCCACGTTTGTCTAACCTTGCTTCATAGAACCAATAGATAAAAAATTGCAGCCTCTCTTCCTTGTTAAATCTCTGTATTGTGTGGGCATAAATATATCAAAAAGTTGTAACAGAATGATAAATTATCCTACTAATAGCCCCTCTTTCATTTCAGGTTCACCAATACTGCCAAATTAACCTTACCTGAGCACCTCCTTTGCCCAAGCATTTTTTACAGGCATAATTTCATTTAATTCCCACAACAGCTCAATGAACCCAATGTTATAGTTTCCATTTTTTTCTTCCCCTGAGTCAGAACTTAAAGAGTATGGAAACTTCTCAATCCCCTATATAGAAACTACTGCTGAGAAGGTCTACTTTTAAAGATTTGGAGCCATTATTCAATCTCGAACATTTATCTATTTTAGTTTCAGTGAGTATTTCTATGGTAGACCTATATAGTACCTGTGATCATATAAGAGAGTCTTTGGGCTGATTAGTTAGGGTATTCTTATCACATTATCTAACTTAACATTTTTTTCTGCCAGAAGTACATTTGATCTCTCATGCCATTATTCTTCCAAAGCTGCTCCCAACCAAGATCTGCACAAAACAAGGAAAGGTGCTTCAATAGATATATATTTCTAAATAATTGTCACCTTTCCCAGAAAAGTAAAATAGCAAAAGTATTCCTTTTAAATAAAGATTAAAAATTATTTAAGTTTCTTTAGTTGTCTTCTCTGTTAACAACTTTATTGAGATGTCACATCCCAGATTTTTCACTCAGTTAAATTGTTCAATTCAATGCCTTTTAGTGTTGTCACAGATATGTGCCTCCATTGACATCTAATTTTAAAACATTTCTAGTGGGGATGGTGGCTAATGTCTGTAATCCTAGCGTGTTGGGAGGTCAAGGTGGGAGGATTGCTTAAGCCCAGGAGTTCAAGTCCAGCTTCGGCAACATAGAAAGAATTCATCTCTGCAAAAGAAATTTAAATTAACTGAACATGACTGTGCACATCCTGTAGTCCCAACTACTCAGGAGGCTTAGGCAAAAGGATCACCTGAGCCCAGGGGGTCAAGCCTGAAGTGAGCTGTGATTGTACCACTATACTCCAGCCTGGGCAACAGAGTGAGACCCTGATTTTAAAAAAAAAGTATCTCTCTGCAGAAGACTTGTACCTATCAACTGTTTCCTCAGTATCCTTCACTATCTCCAGTCTTAACAAACCATGAATTTATGTCTAGTTTCTACAGATTAACCTATTCTGGCCATTTCATATAAATGGAATCATACAATATATGGTCCTTTGTCACTGGCTTCTTTCACTTAGCATAATACCTCAAGGTTCATCCATGTTGTAGCATGTGTCAGTGCTAGCCAAATAATATTCTATTATATCCATTATATGACTGTAATATATTTTGTTTATCCATCCATCAGTTGGTGGACATTTGAGTTATTTCCACTTTTTGGTTATGATGACTAACGCTGCTATGAAAGTTTTTTTATTAGTTGTCATGTGGAATACGCTTTCATTTTTCTTGGCTACATACCAGGAATGGAATTGCTCAAGGACCCACACTCAGGTAGTGAAATAGCTGGGACTAACAACCAGGTCTTCAGACTACTAGGTTGGATGTCTTTCTGTTAAACAAGGGACACTCAGTGGTCTACACCTGTTAACTGTGAGGTTTGCCAGTGGCCATTCATATAACTGACTTTTCACTGAATCCACCTTGTTTAAGAATTCCTGATATAGTTGTTGACATTTGTCATGAAAATCAAAGAAGAGAAACTTTAGCAAGAGGCTAATCAAAGTCTGGTTCTCAGACCAGCAGCATCAGTGTGACCTGGAAACTTGTTAGAACTAAAGTATCTCAGGCCCCATGTCAAAACTTCTGAACTAAAATCTGTATTTTAACAAGGCCCCCAAGTAATTTGTATGCATGTTAAAGCCTGAGAACGCTGATCTAGCTTATCAAAATATCATCAGAAGCAGTTGAGTGATTCAGATGGTTTTTGATGGGCTTTTACTGAGTTAGAAGACTCTAATGATGGTGTCGTCTTTAAGCTCTTATAACACTGACTTGATTCCATTTTTCCTTTGGCTCCCAGTAAGTCTTCACTTACAAAGTCCTGTGGAGTCTCCCTTAATGACAGCATGCGTCCTTTCCTTTCCATTTCTTCAGGCATCACCTTTGTCCTGGCCCTGCCTGATTTGTGCCTGAATCATTGCAGCCGTATCAAAATACATTCCCTCCACACGTCATGACCTTCCATTTGCCTAAAGGTCTCTGAATCACAAAGTTTCCTTAGCTTTTTCTTGCCCTCAAGGTCAAATTCATATTTCGGTCTCTGACTTTGAAGGCCTTCTGCATTCAAACTCTGAAGCACTTTTCCCAGAGAACCTGTTGCATGTGTTTGTCTTTATGTCCATGCCTTTGTTCACACCCTGGAACGTACTTTCCCACTCAGTCTATTGCTTTTTTTTTTTTGAGTTGGAGTTTTACTTTGTTGTCCAGTCTGGATTGCAGTGTCATGCTCATGGCTACCAAAGCCTCAACCTGCTTGGCTCAGGCAATTCTTCCGCCACAGCCTTCCAAGTAGCTGGAACTACAGGCACGCACCACTATGCCTAGCTAATTTTTGATTTATTGTAGAGATGAGGTCTTCCCAAGCTGCCCAGACTGGTGGCAAACCTTTGGGCTCAGGCCTCTCACCTCAGCATCTCAGTGCTGAGATTAAAGGCATGAGCCACCACACCTGGCCTGTCTATTGCTTTCAAGGCTCTGCGGAAGTCCCACTGGTTCTGGGATCCTGTGGCCCTTGTTGCCTGTACCAGTTTTTTATGACTTATAGCATAATTTCACATACAAGCATGGTCTTCACAACCAAATTGTACCTCTTGAACGACAGAGGCCATATCTTTGCCCTGCCCCCAACTCTAACACTGACAAGGCACTAAGCACATGGTAGGTGATCAGCAAATATTTCTCTCCTGAAACTGATGACATGGTGGAATAATTCCCAGATTTACAAGCACATTGTTTCTACTAATTTATTTTCTCTAAGGGTCTATGCTACAGTTCAGCAATTATGTAAACAGCATTGTTTATAAAGCTAGCCAACCATGAGTAGGCAGACTCAGATCTGCTGGGCAGTAGGCAATGAATGCAGTCCAGAACTTCAAGCCAAATGAAAACTGTGGATCTTTATTTCTAGAACCACTGTATTCTGTGGAACCGAGCTCTGTTCTGGGTGTTAGGATAACAGGTATCCCTCCCTGCTGTAGCGCCCACTGCACAGCTGTGTCAGACACAGAGCCCCACTGAGCCCATCCCACCTGAGTCTAGAGTAGCCCAGATATAAAATGCTAATAGCACTGACCCCAATTCTGTACCTTGTTGTGTTTTGGTGTTTGCTTAGCACTTCCTAAGCAGCCTTCATGAGGCTGTTGGCAATAGCGTCTGCTGCTCACTTGGCTCAGTGCATAGCAGGTTTTTTTGTATATGGTTTAGCTTCGCTATTCCTGGGCGTTGAACTGGAAAGATTCCTATGAGTAAGCATCACTACAAACAGCCTCTTGTGTGCATATGTTAGTTCTTTTGAACCTCACAAACCTAAAAAGGTACAGAGGGAAGGAGCCATCATTCTCATTTTACAGCCAGAAAACAGAAGACCGAGGAAGTGATCTAGATTGCCCAAGTTCACAGAGGAGTTCTCGGAGCTAGAATCAGGGCTAAGTTTCAGACCTTATGAACCTTAGGCTAATATTCAGTTACTAGGCCCAGTGCAGCCTGACTAGTTACTAAAAGTATGCAAAATTAGGATCTAAACCCAAATGGTCTTTTTCTTGAGTCCACATTCTCACTATCAGTCCACATTCTCACTATCAACATGGCCTGTCAGTCCATTCTGATTCATGAAATTCTGTTTCTGTTTTAAACTAGATTTGCCAAAAATGAGAGCAGAATTCTTTGTCCCTGAGATTCATTGCTTCTAGTACCTACCCACTTTCTCTCCCAAGTTATCTCTTTAACAATGGTTGCTCAATTTTTATTATATCTGGAAGGAAAATAGGAAACCTACTTAGGTGCTCATTCGCTTTAACGTTTCAGTGAGTCAACTAGCTCACGCGTGTCCTAAAAGTAGTTCTTAAGAACATGGATCATAGATTTATAAAGTTTTGCTGACCAGTTTCGGATTGGTTCAGTGCATTTGTGTTTACAAAACAATCTGTTTTATAGCAAAGGACATCTTTACAAAGGATAGTGCCTTGAAGGCTTTTGGGTGGCAATTCTTTTCTTGCTGAGGTTGCAGGATGGACCAATTAAACTATTTTGTCCACATCAAAGCAGGAAAATGAAGAGTCAATGAGTATTATACAAAGTTTGTGGTATAAAGGTAAACAGATAAATTTCTGGTATCAGACTGCTGAGATGCAAATCACTGCTCAACAACTTGGTAATTTTGTGACCTCGGCACCTAAGCTTCTGTGAGCCTGTAAAAGGGAGGCCATAGTTTACTTCCCTTACAAGGTTGGAATGATATCTAAATGAGAGGATGAATGTAAAATACTCAGCCCAATGCCTGGCACATAGTAAGTGCTTCATAAAAACTAAGAACTATTATTATCACTATTATTTATTAATTCATAATTCCTAAGATCAAATAAAATGAGAAGTCCTCTTCCTTCTTTGTGTTTACTTACAGAGTGTCCTTTCAGACCTACATGAGTTATTCCTCCTGATTTACTAATGTCAAGAGTCCATTTGTGTTTAACTGAGATGAGGGAAGAAATGAAAGACAGAGCAGGGAACTAGCCTTCACACTATATGGTTTATATTAGCATTTCTTCACCTCAACACTGCTGACATTTTGCACTGGATTAGTCTTTGTTGTGGGGGTCTGTCCTTTGCATTGAAGGATGTTCATCAGCATCCCTAGCTTCTACCCACTATAAGATGCCAGTGGTAAACCACCCTCCCCAAGCTGTGATGACCAAAAATGTCTTCAGACATTGCAAATGTGCCCTGCAGGGCAAAAGTGCCCCCAGTTGAGAGCCACTGATTGCATAGTGCATCCACCCATGATGGGGATATGTGTGCTCATGAGGTATCCAGTGACAGGCCAAGGTAAGAATGAGAATTTTTTTTTGTAAAGGGACAAATAGTAAGAATTTTAGAATTTGTCTTTGTCACAACTACTCAATTCAACCATCGTAGCTTGAATGCACCATTGACAATATATAAATGAACATGTTCTGATACGTCTTTGTTTATGGGCACTGAAACTTGGACATTATATAATCTTCACATTTCACTGAATATTTTTTTAAATATTTTTTGAACCATTTAAAACTGTTAAAACCACACCAGGTCATAGAAAAGCAAGTGGCAGGTTGGATTTGGCCCAGGGGCCAGAGTTTGCTGACTCTTAGGCTTAGCATGGAATAAGCACAGCGCTTCCCCTGAGATTATCAAATTTACTAAAAAATTTGAGAGAAAACATATTTTTATTCAAATAAACTAAAGCACATTTTCTGCACTCAAGCAACTCCAAGAGTAACAGGGGAGACAGATAGGTATCACATGTGGCATATAGAACAGGACCCAAGCCCACAATGATTTTTTTAAAGATAAAACATGATATTTCAAGGCAATATCTTGCTTCCATGGCTGCTTGGAGCTGTGCCTTAGATTCCCCAGAGGCCTTCCCTGCTATCATCCACCTTTGTTTTTTGACTACCTTGGTGGGAAATTTTAAGAAGTTGCCATGTGAGGTGAGAAACAAACTCACAGAAGAACCTTTCAGAATTCTCATAACTGGTTATCCTTGGGTGGTGTCCCATAAGGCACCTCAAAGTTTTCTAAGTGCCTTAGTGATTGTCTATTATATTTCATCCAGAGAATGGTTGTGCTATATGTGGTTGTTTAATCCAAGGTGATTCCTGTGAATCTTTTTTTGGAGTTTTCAGGTATCTCCTTCATAAGCAGGAGATACTTGAAAACTGATACTTTGAGTCTGAGCTTTATGTACTTTTCTCATCAGCTGAGCAGCATGTATACTACTCAGCATGATAAGCACACAGGGGTTTAGCAAATGACACAAGACCCACCCTCAGGAAGCTGAAAATCTGATGGTGCTCTTAGGACCTGTTCGTATGAGACGATCCCCAAAGAAGACACCAAAATGAAAAGTGTGGTGGCAGGAGGAACAATAAAATGGCAAGCAGAAGGCTTCTTTTCTAGCACCTCCTATGCATTCATCCTGAGTGAGAAAGTGACTTTACCTTTTAGATAAGTTTTCTTTTCTGCCCAGAATGCTTTTTTGGAGATTCTGAGGCAACATCCATGCTTAGCTGGGAAGGATACCACAATCTATTAGAGTTGTCTGCCATGGATAGGAGATCAGGGAGTGACTGGCAAAAGTGCCCGGTGTTGACAGACCTAGTCTCAATCATCTTCATGGTTCCTCCTGGCTGGAAATGCCTCTGGCCATATTACCCTGATTGCATGACTTCATGGTACCAATTGCCTCCAAATAAGTAGAGATCACTGTAGTATGCAAAGTTCAGGAGAAGATAGTATGGTGGAGGTGAGAATGTGGGCAGGGCTTTGAAGAGGCTGTTTCTTCTTCTGGGACCCTTAGTTCCAGCAGAGCACATTTTGTGCCAACTTGGGTTGGGGTTGGCTCTAGGCTGAGCGCCTTCCACTGTGGTGTTGGCATGGAAAGAGGAAGGCATCTGGGAAACATTGTGTCTCTGTCATTCTCCTGGGCCCCTGTGAAAGGGAATGTCTTCTTAATGAGCCCATCCCAGAGAGTCTGGCCTTTCAGATAAACAAATAAGCATCAGCAGGAGATGCTCACAAGAGAACTGGAAAGAATAGGGCCATGTTGAGTGACAACCCAAATAAAGGGGACCTAAGAGGCCTGAGTGAACAGCTAATGAGCACATCTCCTCATCCGTGCTTTCTTAGTCAGGCCATGCATTGTTGAGGGTGCCCAGGAATGCGTGTGTCTTATTTATACAGGAAGAAGCCTTTCTGGCCTCTGTCCCAATACTGACTTATTTTTCACATTGGCGGTAGGGGCCTGCTTGGAGGACATTTGCATGGTAAGGAGAAATCTAAAGCTAATTTTAACCTAACACAATTTTCTTATCTTTCTAATGATATATGTCAGTTTTCTCACTTGGGAAATGGGGATAAAAATATAATTCAGCTCCTAGAATTGTTGGGAGGATTAAATGGGATCATCTCAGAAAGTACTTAGCACTTCTAGTCAGTATCTGATACATGTTGGCTGCAATCATTATTAGTAATAATATCATCACCATTATCATTTTCATGCATGGAAAGGTACTGCAAAGAGAGTCTGGAGATGAGGGATCTGGTTCCAATTCTGCCATCAGCTGGTTGTGAGAGTTTAAGCAAGTCATCTCTCTTGTCACTAGAGAATATTGGACTGAAGGAATTGTTCAATTAGTAAACATACTTTGAGGGCCATTAAGTACTAGGCTCTGTCCCAGTCAGCAAATACATAAAGGTGACTAAAACACATTTTCTGCACTCAAGCAACTCCAAGAGTAACAGGGGAGACAGATAGGTAACACATGTGGCATATAGCATGAGAATTGCTAGTAACTATGATGATGTATGCCAAATGCTCAGGAGCCCCGGCAAGGAATTAGCAAGACTAAAGGTCTATTCCAATCCTACCTACCATGAGTCCATAACAGATGCATCCAAGGGATATGTTGGGTTATTAGCAGAAGAAGTCACCTGGCTGGTGAGGAGCCTAAAACCCAGGTCTTCTTTTTAGACCAGGGTTCTCACCAAGTACCAATCTGTCTTAAAATAAAAACACTCAAGAAAGAGTAATGTGTAGAGAAGTAACATGGTGATAATTAGGTAGCTGGGATTTTGAAACAGGCGACTTCCATTTGAGTTTCAGCACTGTTGTTTTGATAACTTGATGATTTGGTGTCAGTTGTTTAATCTCTTTGAGCCTCAGTTACCTATCTGTCTGACATGATCATCATGTGGAGAGAGGGAAACTATTTATTCTGAAGCCTTGGTAAACTGTGACTTATATAAATTTCAATTTGTTGCTGTATTGTTGTTATCCTCAATGATAATAACAATAATACATATCCTGCCATGTTATTTTTTTATAAGTTCAGTAACCAGCAATTTTATTTGGGTGCCCAAAAAAATAGTAGGGGTTTTTTCTTTTAATAATCAATATCTTTTTTTCAGGAGACTAGGCAGAATACAGAAGGTATCAAAAGTGTATACACATTTTAAGTATGATGTTTGCTCGAAAGATGGCATTAATCAATGAATGCGAGCATCACCATGAAGCAGACAGGACAGTTGAAGAAAATGGCGGAAGCACGGTTGAGTGAACATCATACTACACATTGTTACTACAATTTAAATTGTGTACACAGTTTTTGGCACCCTCTGTATGAGTATCTTTTCCATTTTAATACTAAACAATCTCAATTTCTGTAGCCTGCGTGTGAAAAACAGGAAGAAGGAAGGAAGAGAGTAGATTAAAGCTAATTAGAGAAATAATTCCAGGTAAGAGTCCAGAGGCCTGGTTTCTGATTACTTGAAGTTTTAGAAACTCCTGAAGTGGGTGATTGATGATCTATGGGAAGGAAGAAAGAGCTACTCTAGTAAATAAAAGCTTTTGTTTGAGGCAAAACAAAAGAGAAGTGATGTAGGAGAACTATAATAAAGATGAAAGTGAGAGAAAAAACTTGAACTCTAGTTCTTTCAGATAGGTGACCTTGAATGAATCTTTTCCCTGTGCTTGGCCTAAGTTTTCCTGTCAGAGCAACTAGAGCTTAGACTAGACAATCCCTTTCAGGCCTGACAGACTATGATATTTCTACCTGTATAATACTGAAACAATGATCAACAGAGAGACAGGGATGGAGAGAGAAAATGCGCTCGAACGCCTGACTGATAAAAAAGAGAAACAGACTCATAAAACTCACTGATTCAAATTAAATGGAGAATTCACATTGATTTAGAGCTGGCAATTGCAGGCTTCTAAATCACAAGGAAAGTCCATTTAATCCTGGGATGGTCTCTTGGGCCTTATCATCCTCAGCTCAGTAGTGCAAAGCACAGAGCTCCCATGGGGAGAGAAAGAAAGAAAAAGAGGAGGGGGTGGGGAGGATCAGAGAGAGAGAGCACTGTTTAAAAGAAGAAGAGGAAAAAGGATATACTTGAAGTAACTAGAAAGTTGTCCCTCCCCTGCCACCCCAGACACAGGCAAAAGGACAATGAAACCTCTGTCAAGTCTTAAATGTTAGTTGCCTACCTGATTCACTTTTTATGGCTTGATTTTTGGTCCCTAACAAAAATCAATTTCTATGATCTTATATAGGGAAGTAAGTCTGTTTAGTCATGTGGATTATCATTTTCAGGGGCCCTAAAGGGTAAGACCCACAATTCAGTACTTCAGATTTTAGTCTGATTCCAATCAGGCTGACATATTAAGATGAGATGGTTATGCTGTCATGAGAACTGGACTAGGAGTCCAAATACCTCGTTTATAATTCTACTTCTACCACTTTCCAGTCACTTGTGTGTGATCCATCATTTAAGGGCTGTGAGCCTTGGTTTTTCAATCTTTAAGACAGAGATGATGATGGTCATAGTATCTGCTGAACAGAATTAACTGGAACTAAGTAAGCAAAACAAAACAAAAGTCATGGAATTAAGTATGAATGTCTAGGGTTTAGTTTATACATATTAGGAGTAATTCGCAAAGAGGAAAAGACACAATATTCTGGGGAGACTAGGAAATGCCTCCTGAGAAGAGTTGGAAAGCAGCTGGGCCTTAAAAAAAATAGGTTGTATTTATACACTGGGTGTTCCATAGATAGTTTCTGATTGTGCTGATGCCTTGGGCTCTCTACTTCTGTTTTAAATAATATTCCAATCTTTGACACCTTCAGTCAACTGTGTTTTCTATTTTAATTTTCTGAATTGTTTTCCTGAAGCGGAGTGGGAACTACTCATTAAAACAAGTGTACATCACAGAAACTTCTTTCCTTCTCTTTTATTAAAATTTCTGTTAAAAAATATATGTATAGTTAAAAAAATAGACTATTTCCAGACGATTCCCCAAATGGGCAGCTTAGGCTCTAATTATATTATTTCCTTCCTTCTTGCTCTTACTAAATTATACTACTGATCATAATTCTTTCTGTTTTGGACTTTATAGTGTTTAAGGGTTTTATTTGGCCCTCACAGTGAGCCCATGCAGCAATTTAGGTTATAATTGTTGGGATTTTTATATAAATGGACTGCTTGAGCTTTAGAAAGGTCACTAATAGTTGAGCAGGTTGCCTGACCCATAGTAGACTCTCAATAAGGGGTGGATGGATTGATGGATGATGGATGGATGGATAGATACGTAAATGAGACAGGGCACTGAGTGAATTGATAGCTATTCTAAGTATCTGCTATTTATGATATTTTCCTCAGTGATAGTCCCACCGTCAGCAGAGTTCCCAAAGCATAGAAAGCAGGCGTGCCCTGCAGTCTGGGCTGCCCTGGAGCCTGTCAAATGGAGATGGGCACTAAACCTGAGTTCTGTGTTTCTGTGATATAGAAAATCTGGTAAATTTTCACAAAGGAATATCCTCAACCACCAAGGCTCCTTGTACAAGAGACTGCCCCCCTTTGCACTCTGTGTGAGATCATGTGTTTGAAGTTTCTCCTTCATTTGAGAAAAAAAAAAAAGAGAGTCCTTGCTTGTTTCCATCGGAGGCATGGAGTTGAGAGTCAGTGACTGGGTTGCAAGGAGATCATATAGAACAAGGGGAAGAACGAGAGTCAGAAGATCGAGATTCAAGACCCAAGTCCAAAGTTCATAAGCCTATTTATTCATTCATTATATAGTGATTTCTTACTCTGTGTCAGACTCTGCCAGACTTAGGAATTACAGTAGTGGATATGTCGCAAGGTACCTGACTTCACAGACCTTAGTTCAAGTGGGGTCAGAAAGGAAAATTAAATAAATAATTGGCTAAATATATGTGATAACTGTAAGGCAAAGATCCTCTGAATAAAAACAATATGCTGAGAGAAGATAATATGAAGGTACATATTTAAGCAATGGGTTGGTGCAGGCCCTCTCTGAGTGGTGACGTTTAAACCCAGACTTAAAGGCTGAGAAGATACTAGCTCTACAATACAACTTGGAGAAGAATGTTTGAGTCAGAAGGACTCATTTGTGCAATGGTTTGAGAAATGGAGGGATAACCAGTGTAGCTGGAGTGGTTTTGGCGAGGAAGACAGTGATAAGAGATTAGGTTAAGCACAGAGAAGGTACCAGACCAGGCAGAGCACGACAGGTCATGGAAAGAAGTTAGATTTTAAGTGCATGAGAAGCCACTGAAAGGCTATAGGTAGAATGAGATGGAGTCTAATCTCTATTTTAAGAATTTCACTTTGGCCCAGTCACTCGACTTCTTTGTGCCTCCTTTTGCCCTCTGGAAAACAGGAACAAAACTGTTGATTCCATGTCCTGCCAAGAGGTTGTTTAAGTATCAGATAATGTTCATCATAATGCATTGCTCCAAGTAGTGCTTGATAAATATTTAATTGAACTGTATTGTTCAGTAACAATATAAAAGTGCTTTGTAAACTGTAAACTGTCCTGCATGTGTAAGATATTATCAATAACTGTCATTTCGCCCAAAGCCCTGCCTCTTTCACCGGAGTTTGTGTGGAACAGATAAGATAATCAGCCCTAAAACGCTCTGAAAACCCCCATCCCTGTAACAGGTACTTTATGGTCATTTGTTTATTGAAGTTTGTGTTTGGTTTCTTTTTCCCATGGCACCAACTTATTCTTGATTTTCAACCCGGGAAACATCAGACTCAAATGTGTTATTTAACCCCAAGAAATAAAAATAGTCAGAGAGAATCAGATGGGCAGAATCACATTAGTGAGTCTTTGGCTAGAAGGGAGCACTTCTTCAACTCTCTGCCCAAAGTAGGTGGAAGCTGGTCCCCATCAGTCATAGGTCCTCCATTACCTATAAAGGAGTTCTGAGAGATAATACTGGCGAAGATGATAATATGAATAACAAGTAGTTAGTAATACATATAGATATATATACACACAGGTATGTATATATAGCCCTTTGCTACTTTTCTCAGAGCATTCTTTCCCCATCTATTGTTTTAATTTAGCTTACATTCATGCACAGAGGAAGAGTGGGAGTGTTCTAACTGGAGAAATTGCCATGAAGTGCTTAAGGGGTTTGCCTCAAGATCACACTGTGAGTGATGGAGGAGGTGAAACCAGGTCACAGAGTTCCCAAGACCTGTGCCAGCACTCTGTGTCAAGACTCTTTGGCTCCTGGGGGACCTTGGGAAAGAAAACAGTGATCCTGAATCCCAGATTATACCATTAGAAACTGGAGCATTTTGAGACTGTTGGAAATATTTGGTCCATGTAGTCTAGCCCACTTCCCCCATTTTACATATAGGGAAACTGAGTGCCATGAGTAGAAAGGTGCTCACTTTGGCAGGTGACCTTTCTACCATCTGCTCAAGCAGCTACTGCCCCTACTGTTGCATCTACCATCTATCTTCTTCTGCCTTTCAACCTTATGTGTAGTTGGGGACTAAGGTGGGTGGAGATGATAACTGTAGAAGTCAGCACAATCCTAAGTTAGACACATTGCCAGAGAGGGAATCATACGAGGTAGAGAGTTCTCCAGTAACTGAGAGCTTTTTCTTTGCAAAAAAGAAAGGTGCTCTCAGTGACCTTGGGTATGACCTTTGACCTGTCGTGCCTTTTCCCTCTCTCTCTTGCACTCCCCCTTAGGGATTTGAACATGGTGAATATTCAAGTATCTTCTAGCTTTAACATTCTCTGAGTCTATCATGTGTGGACTGGAGGGGATATATTTGACTGTTTTTATTATACTATTGAAGTGTTTATAATTTAAAAGGCTCTTATATTTTGGCCCATAGAATACATTTTTTTTTCTATTTGAGACATGGACTGTTTATATAGGAAAAAAAAGTGACACACCCCCTATGATTTTTGCTGTAGCTACCACCTTCTCCTATACCCCAATCTTCACCTCCAATAGGCAAAAAGGTCCTCATCTGAGAACTTTCTTTGATCTGCCCTGGAATGTTATCTTCAGTGTTAAAGTCATTGAATGTTAGTAGTAGTCAATAAAGCAGATGTATATTGAAGGTCTAACATGCAACAGGTATTATGAAACCAGGCATGAGAAGCACATATAAAGAGTAGGCATAGGACCCAGCACATAGTGAGTACTTATTAAATGCTACTTCTTGTTGCTACCATCGTCACAGCAGAAGTGGTAATTTAGTAGTAGAAAATGAGGTTTCCTTTGTGTAAAGCCGTGTGGTAATTTCTCAGAGAACTGAAAATTGAGCTACCATTCAACCTAGCAATCCCACTCCTGGAAATATACCCAGAGGAACATAAATAGCTTTTCCCAAAACACACCTGCACACATATATTCATTGCAGCACTATTCACAATAGCAAAAACATTGAAAATGGACTGGATAAAGAAAATGTGGTACATATACACTACGGAATACTACACAGCCATCAAAAAGAATGAAATCATGTCCTTTGCAGCAACATGGATACAACTGGAGACTGTCATACTAAGTAAACGATCACAGAAACAAAAAACTGACTACACGTTCTCACTTATAAGTGGGCCCTAAGCATTGGGCATGCGACACAAAGGCAGGAACAACAGACACTGAGCACTGCTAAAGGAGGAAGAGAGGAAGGAGGGATAACGGGTACACAACTACCTGTTTGGTACCATGTCCTACTAGGGAGTGGGAGGCTCGTTAGAAGCCAAAATCTCACCTTAACATTCTTATGTAGCAAATCCTTCCCTGTACCCCACAACTTAAAATTTTAAAAAGAGGCTTTATCTCATTAACCCTTACAACAACTAAAGAAGGTAAAAATGATTCATTTCTGCATTTTATAGATAAGTAAACTGAAACCAAGGGAAGTTACATAACTGGCCTGAGCTCTCACAGCCATCCTTGAACCCAGATGTGCTGGTCCATAAAACCCATTCTTTGGACCACTAGACAAATTTCATTGACCTTCTGTATAATCTGGCAGTTCTACCTATTATCTTATCCAATTTGAACCAAAAAGTGATATAGCTCAGAGGCAGTCAAGTGCAATGAACATGAGCACTGGGCTAGGAAACTCATGTCCATGTGTGAGCCTTACAACCTTGGTCAAGTGTCTGCCCTGGGGCCAAGCTTTTGTTGCTAAAATGGTTAAAAATACCCATCCAACCCATCTCCTACAATGGCCATGAGATTCCAATGGGATAATGGATGAGAAGACACTTTGTGTTTTGCAATGTTCCACTCAGATGCAGGGTGCTCATCTCATTAATATTACTCTCTGGTGCCAGTTTCTGTGGGGTCAGCTGCAGAGAAGCTAGTTCAGGCTGCAACATCTCATTAGCAGCTGAAATTTGGATTCAGAGAGAGGAGCATGGACGGGGTGAGAGCCGCTCTCCACTGCTCAGGTTCACGCTGCTATCTGTATTCAGAGAGGCTCCCTGGATCCTTGGCAGTGCGGCTCGGTGGGACGCCTTTGACTTTGATGTTGCGCCTGTCAACATTCTAATAGGGCGGCAGCCAAGATCGGGCATGAGTTTGGAAAGACATCTTATGACAGGTTTTGCCTAAAGTTGTTTCAACAGATAACCCTTTAGAAACAACAAAGGTAGTTTGTGCATTTCACAGGGAACCCGGGGGCTTAGGTAGCAGCTGAGTTAGAAGTTTGGCATGCAGACAGCTTCCTACTCTCCCTTTTTTTTCCTCCTTACACATCTGTGAGATATCACTGCTTGTCACAGTAGCACAGGACTGTGTGTAGTTACATCGATGTTGTGTCCATATTGACAGCAATGGTGGAAGGACATGAGGGTATTTCCCTCTAGAATGTTCACGTTGAAAGAGCCTTAGAAACATATTCTTGACTCTTTTTTATTTTTAATTTTAATATGTGGAGTACAATTCAGGGTTAGGTAGACAAATGTCCGTTATTCAGGTACCCTTGTTAAGAAGTGTGCTCCCCACCCCCAGCAGTTTCCCATACTGTCTCTTAAAATGTAAAACAGATCACCTCATTCTACTGTTTAAAAACTCTTTCATGGCTTCCCATCAAGCACAGAAAAAAATCCAGGTGCCTAATCTGACCTGGGTGGTAGCCTGATCTGACCTTTCTCCCCCACAGCTTCCTTGCTCACTGTGCTAGGGCCATACTGGCCTTCTTTTGGGTTCAAACCTGCCCAGCTTTTTCCTACTTGAGGGGCCGTGCACCTGAAGTTCTTCCTGCCTGCACCGTTCTACCCAAGATCTTTCATGACTAGCTCCATCAGGAGTCTCAGCTCAACTCAGCTGTCTCTTCAGCCAGGCCTTCCCTGGCCTCTGGCTTTGGCCCCACCCCATCCCACGTATGTCTCCATCACACTGCCTTTGGAAATGTCTTCATAGCACATGCAGATTTACTTCCTTCTGTATGGTCTTAAAAGAATATTAGTGCCAGAGAAGAGATTCTTATTGTCTCCTGAGTCTCCAGCAAGGAAGAATGAAGGGGCCGGAGCACAGAATCAATCTATTACCCAATGAATACTTGTTTGGTGGATGAATGAACCCCTTCCTTTAGAGGTGGAGAAGGTAGGACTGGAGAAGAGTAGCCATCATTGTATTCACGTTTTTTTCCTCTGAAGGTCGGTCATACATTAGCACCTTTGGTCTCTGCTAGAACTTTGGCAAATTATAGCATCCAAGGGTTCTTGGTGTGATTTCATGGACCCCTAGAGAGTTAGTTAATGGGGATCAGCCTGTGAAAGTGTTGGTATATTTCTGGGGAGAAAGCTTACAGCTTTTATTAGTACCTCAAAGGGATTTTTGACTCACTGATAGCTCCTACCAACTTTTCCTTTTAATTAGTTTACTTTTGGGAATGCAAAGTGAGCTAGAGAGAGGATGCACTATCTCAGCACCACCTTGAAAATCCTTTTCCACTGACAGCTTGACTCTATTGTATTCTGCCATAGAGGAATACAGGGAAAGTTCCTCTTTTGATCACCACAACTTCTCTTTCCTACGTTCATTATTTCCATGATGAATCTCCAGTGCCAGAAGCTGGAGTCAGATTTCCATATGGATCAAAGAATTCCAGGGCCAGGAAAGCACGTAACCCAGTGTTTATAAACCAAGATGTACACTAGAATTTTCTAGGAAGTTTTTTACAACTGTGTGCTTCCAGGCCCTTCCACTTGCTTGTAGAAGTAGGATATGTTCATTTCCCTGGTCTTCTGTAATGAATTACCCCAAACAGGGCAGCTTAAAACAACAGAAATTCATAGTCTCTGATCTGGAGGGTAAAAGTCTGAAATCAAAATGTTGAAAGAACCGTATTCCTCTAAAACCCATAGCTGAGAATCGCCCCTTGACTCCTCCTTGCTTCTGGTGGTTGCTGTCAGTCCTTGGTGATCCTTGACTCAGACTGTCAAGGAAATGCCACGCTTCAATCTCTTGCTCCAGAAATTCCCCTTGTGTTTCTGTTTCTCTTCTCTTTTTGTAAGGACACCAGTCATATTGTATTAAGGGTCCATCCTACTCCAATATGACTTCATCTTTATTATTTATATCTACAATGACTCTACTTCCAAATAAGGTCACATTCTGAAGGAGCTTGGGGTTGGGATTTTGTCTTGGGGAGAGACAGTTTAACCCATGACATGGGGTACGAGAATCTGTTTTTGTTTGTTTGTTTGTTTGTTTGTTTTTTAGAAATCAGGATTTATTAAGAGGACAGAAAAGCTCCCACAGTGGGAGGGGACCTGAGAGGGTTGCCCAAGGAATCTGTATTTTTTCAAAGTTCCACCAGTGATTCTGATTGAGAAACACTACTTGTATCTATCTCTTCACTGAACAGATGGGAAACTGAAGCCCAGGAAAGGGACAAGCCCAGGGTCACACAGAGACTCAGTGATAGTGTCAGACTAGGAAACCAAGTATCATGAGTCCCCCATCACATGTCCTCATATGCCAAACTGTCTCATGAAGTCTGTAACTGGTGATGCTATTACTGGTCTGCAAAGACCAGCATTTAAGTGGGCATTTCCAGTTGTCCATGTTGCCCCGAGAGGCCACTTACCTTTCCATTGTTATCTAGGGGTATCAGTGAATCTTCTGGTCCAGTCATCCTCCTCCATTCCAGAGGATATGGTTTGAGGGAAAGATGGACTAGCTCAGCAGTCATGGAAATGCACCTCAGTTTCCTGCCGGTCATACCAAATTGCCCCGAATTCCTGTGGTTGATAAGTAGTATTTGGATGAAGTTCTGTACAATACGTGTGGGAAGACTTCCTTCCTTCCTCATGCATCACTTACTCAGAACACTACCATATGGTGTGTATTAACACGGTCCTCTCTCTTGGGGTAGCATGTGGGTGGGTTCTTAGGAAAAGAAGTTAACATCTGGAAAGACAAGGCAAGCCTTGAGCACAGCATTTGAGATATTACTCAGTGGAAATATGGATTGTCGTGCCTAATTTGTGTCCCCTCCCACTGTATTTCAATGCTGGAAGTCTGCATGATCTGGTGATCCCCATCTCAGCCAGTTCCCTCAAAGCAGATGCATTTAAAGTCACAGATCCCAAAGTAAGCAAATCTAAAGTGTTTAATCTATTATTAATCAACCAGTTGCCAAAGCGATAGCGCTGTAGGGGGGCCTGAGGAAGACATCAATATTTATGGCCTCGTTAGTGAGTGCATATTTCTCTCTCTCTCCTTTCTCCCCCTTCTCCTTTCTTAAGATGAGAACAGAAATATGAAGCCTGTTATGTTTTATGCCATTGTACAAGGCAGGAATGTCATGTTTTGGAATGGGATGACTACAAAGTGGTATTCCCTGTTTGTTTGAGAATATTAGCAGTTAGGACTGCAGTAACCTTTGCCAAGCTGGGTTAAACAAAATCAGCCTGCAGTTCATGGCAATATGATGGAAGGACTTAGGGAAGACAAGGGACCAGGGAGAACTTTTTCACAAATAATTTATTTTTCTGATGAGGCAGCTGAGGCTCAGAGAGAGAGTTTTTTTTTAAGGACCATAGATTTATATTATCACTCAACAAACCTTAGCCAGATACCTCCTTATGTGTTCAACAGTGTGTACGCTTCCAGGGACACTGAGGTAAGAATTAACAGGAATAGTTAAAATTTATTGAGCACTTACTAGGGCTGGGTACATACTAAGTCCTTTGAATAGTCTCTCCTGCTGAAAATTTTCCAACAGCTTTCTGCTACACTTGAAATAACTCGGGTGTCTCGATGACAAGGCTCTGTGTGACTGTGCTCTGACCTGCCTTTCTGACCTTGCCTCACTTCATTCTCCCCCTTATTTTCTATGTTCCAGCCTCAGTGGCTTTCATTGTTACTGTTCCTGGAATATACCAGGCTGATAGCCCTTAGATCTTTGAATTAACTGTCTACTCTGTCTAGATTACTCTTCCCTTCATCACTCTGGCTACTCAGATTTCAGGACTCAGTATAAATTTCACTTTTTCAGAGATTTCTTGAAAATGAGTTACTCCACTTCTACCCCATCAGCCACCATCTCTTAATAAACCTGCTTTAGTGTTATCCTACCCAGTAATGTACTGGCAAATGCTTAACTTCTGAGTCTGTTGGGGTAGAGGTAAGGAGGAGGAGGGTACTGATTTGGAGTATTTGCCAATATCTATGGTGTAAATACCTCCATTATTGCTACAGCAATATTCTAAGCTGTCTGCGTGATGTCGCTGAATGAAAAGTTGGGAAGAGATACACTCTATCTACTCTTGGTAGCCGGCACGAGCCAGCTCCACTGCACTTCATTTTGCCTGAAATTATCATGTTTATTTGTTTACTTGTAATTATTTTTCCCTTCTATACAATGTAAGTTCCAAAAGAAGAGGAACTTTTTCTATTCTGTTTATGGTTATATTCCTGGTAGACAGAAACAGCCTAGAAATATGATAGCAACTTAAATAACTGCTGGATGGGTTAGGATTGAATGAACGAATCCTCACAATAACTCTGTCAGGTAGGCACTACTATTATCCTCATTTGCCAAAGAAAGATACTAAAATTCAGAGGGATGAAATAACTTGTCCAAGTTTCCTGTCAGTAAAGGGGATTGCAAGGATTTGGGTCCAGGCAGTTTTTCTTCAGATCCTCTGCTCCTAAGCTCCAGATCATAAGCTATATAAATTTGACAAAGTCCCTACTCTTGAACAGCTCACAGTATAGAGAAGAAAAGGACGCTTGGACAAAAAGGGGAATAACGTACCCATGACAAAGGTGTGTGTAGTGTACACTAAAGGACCTGGGTGAGCGTGGGCTGGTGCACAACAAGTCCTGTGACCAAGGCAGTACTGGACCAAGCCTTGGAGGATATCATCAGAATGCTTTTTCCACCAGGCCAATTTGCTTCCCATCTGGAGCAACTGACATTATAAAAATCTCTCTTGGATGAGGAAGAGAAATCGGGTTTCACTCAAATGTAAAGTAAACCACAAAAGCATTATTGAAAAGGCTTGGGGGCTGGCTATATATTTCAGGGCATAAGAAATCTTATAATCTGCTCAAGGCACACCTCCAGGCAGGGACTTGGCTTCTTGTCCTCACTGCTGATCTTATAACATGCTCTCTGATTAAGGGCTTGTTTAGCTCTGGGTTAAATTGCTTGCCCATTTCTGCTTCTTATTCTTTGCCTCTTACATCAGAATTTCAGGTGACTGCTCACCTAGGACAGCAGTGAGTGCAAAGTGTACTATTGCCTGCTCTTTGATTGTTCTACTAGCTGGGATTGAGAAACTACAGAGCCATCATTAGCAATAGCCTAACTCTTGGCTTTCCCTGCTCTGCTTCTCCCCTCCTCAACTGCAAATCAGTCACAGGGTTCTCCTTTCCTTAAGTCTTGCATCATGCCTTTCTTTTCATTCCCACACTCTCATTCTGGCCCAGGATGTATATTCATTCATTCATTCATTCAACAGATGTTGAGTTTCTGCTGTGATGGGCAATGAGGTCGTTTCTGGGAATACAATGAAAAACAAAAGCAAGTATAGTTTCTGCCCTCATGTGGGACACACCCTAGAAGGGGCAAACACATGTTCATCAAATAACCACCTGAATAAAGGACAATTCCTACTGTAACGGAAGTTATAAAGGAGAGGGAATGATGAGGTGCTGTGAGAGTCTCTAACAGGGCATTTGATGTAAGCGGGAACACCAGAAAAGACTTCCCAAGTGAGGTTACATTTAGATCAAAATCTGAGGTTTTGCAGGATAAAAAGGTGTTAAGGTATCAAAAGAAGGAAAAGTTATTTCTGCCAATTGGAAAAACATGTACAAGTGTTCTTCAATGGAAGGGAGCTTGGCTCCTGCCAGTAGAGTGAAAGTAGGCTGACTTGGATGGGGGCAGAGAACACAGGCGGAGAAGGGCCTGGGCTAAGGCTGGAGAAATATGGAAAAGCTGCGTTAGCCTCTGTCTCTACATATTTGAGGGAATCCATTTTTATACTCTCGTTATGTCTCCCTTTCTGGCCCCTCCTTCACTCATTGTCAAATTCCTCTTTCTAAAGCACAGAACGTGTGTGTGTGTGTGTGTGTGTGTGTGTGTGTGTGTGTGTGTGTACACACTCACGCACGTTTTCCCCCATTACTTCCTGACTCCAAAAATCTTCAGTTGTTTTTCTACTCCCCACAAGATAAAGCCTAAACTCATTGGCATCTAAGATTTCCATAATCCAGTTTCATCTAAACTTTCAGCTGTCACTTCCCACTGTTGGGAAACCATATGACACAATGTTATAATGTAATGGCAATAGGTGCTTTGGGGTCAAAGCACTGATGTAAATCTAGTTTCTTCCACTTTCAACCTCTGAGACCCAGGACAGATTGCTTAATCCTGCTGAGCCTGCATTGTTGTACCTTGAACATAGAATCAGAGTGCAAGGTTTAAATCAGATAATGAAATAAAAGCCTTGTGCATAATCCATGATGTATTAAAAGTACTGATTAAATAATGACCTATTAGACTATACACTCTGCTCACCATCTTTCATTCTCATATAGTACTTCCAGCCAGCTGAGGCACTATTTCACTTGCTTAGAACAGCTGCTTTCACATCTATCCAGAATGTATAACCCTTTGATCACCAGATCAATATCTTCAACCTCTTCACTTCTGATTCCATGTCTTATATTTGCTTAACTACCCTCATAGAGACACCTAGTACAAGACATGGGGTATTGCTCTTAATAAACATCCCTTGGATGACTTAGTATATAAATGAATGAAGTGAAAGAAAAGAAGGTGAATTTTTATGGTGTTCTAAGTGGGGGGAAAAGAGAAGCTATTCAAAATATCATGGAAATAAAATTCTGTCCCTCTCTGTGAGCTTGTTTATTTATTTATAAGCTGGGAAGTATGTTGCCTATCCCCTGTTTAGTCTCACAAAGTGTGTTAACATCATTACATGAGGTTTACGAAGTACTTTGTACTGCCTGAGGGAAAGATGGTATAGAAATTTAAAGTATTACCCATGATCCCTCCAGGAAGAAAACAGGAAGCAACATCTATTTCGTGAGGTGCATCAGTTTGGGATCGCTCTAGTGGAAGTGCCCACAGAAGTTTATACACCTCAAATGTGAATTAATTTTTACTTTACAAAGCCCCTGATGGAGATACCTCTCGCTTTAATTAAGTATATTTTACAGAATTTTTACTTTGAAAACTATAAAATAGTTCCCATATTTGCTTTGCAGAATATGCAGCATTAGATATAAATTGATGAGAAAGCAGTACATTCCCAGGCTATATTCAGTCACCCAGAATATTTTTTTCCAAATATTCACGTACTCTAGTGTCTGTGTTTAATTTGGCATTTTGATTCTCATGATCATAGAAAATATCAGATGGGTCTTAAAATGACCATCTCATAACTGAGTATTACCAGAGATTCAGGTCCTTGCTGGCATCTACATTTACCCTCATGTTGGCACTATAAGCCACTACTGTAATTGTGATGAACTACTAAGAACAGAAAAAAGTGAATTTGATACAGAAAGGATTGCATAGCAAAATAATGCTGGCTGAAGGCTAGCTGACATAATAATGTACCATATGGAAAAAGAGAGAAAACACTGGTAATTAAACTGAATTTTCATATAGTGCACAGTGGTTTAGGCACGCTGAACTCACAGAATCTATCATCACACCGTTCTATATTGATGCCACTATTGGTGTTTTGTAGTCAGCCAATACCATAGTTTCTAACATTAAATTAATAATAGTGATTTAAAATTTGTGGGTCTTATAATTGTGTTTGTCTCATTTGTAAATTCTGTTTGATTTTATACTTCTAAGCTAGCTTAAGCAAAGAATTGATCTCTGGCTTAATGTTTGTAAATACTCAAGTATTATTATAATAAATATGATTTGTCAACATTGTGGGTTCAGAAGAACATGGTTTCCTTCAAATTACATTAATTTGAAAAAAATGCATCAGTAAGTGATAGTAAAAGCTTCCAAGAAAGAGTTACATTTATGGTTAAGTCTTATTCTGCCAAGTCCGCAAACCATGAAGGAAGGGTTCAAAGTGCGGAGAATGGCAAATATGGAAGCACCAGCTTTGCAGGTCAGAGTAAAATATTGAAATTCTAAAATTTTTAGGATTGAATGTAATGGGAAAATCAAGACTGACAAAGGCCAAGTATCTATCTATGACCATGCCACCCTGAACTCACCTGATCTCGAAAGCTAAGCAAGGTCAGGCCTAGTTAGTACTTGGATAGGAAATTACGTAGTATCTTGGAAGAAAGACAGAGCATCACTGATGAACTTCTAAAATCACCAGCCTCCACAATCTACTGAGATGTGTGTGTGTGTGTGTGTGTGTGTGTGTGTGTGTGTGTGTGTGTGTGTGTGTGTGTGTGTTGTGATGTCTGTGGCTATGTATATATCTCTCTTCCTCAATGTTTTGGAGATCTCCTCCCTATTGGACTACGTCTTTAATTTTTCAGTGATAGGCTCTGTGGAAATGGTACTAATTTTAAATAAATTTATATTACACCCGTATTTTGAAAAAATATTTTCTTTATAAAACAAGGGCATTCTTATTTCACCTCTTGAATGCTGTCACCTGTACTGAATTATTGTATAAGCTGTAAACTTATGTTTGTTAGTTTCTAAACTTTATTTCAGCTTTCTGTGTCTATAAATGTTTGTTCCCATTTAGTGTGTGTACAGTACTTGTTAGAAGGACAACCTTTTTGAGTTTTTTTCTTACCCTTTCAAAGTTGAGAAGACTATTTGTGAGAGTGTGAAAAGGTCTAAGCGTTGCCCCTTTGAATGGGATATTGTGTTAATTGCAAGTACTGAAATGTGGGTTGCTATTTTATGGCTATCTTACCCAGTGTCAAAAGATTTTATTTCTACTTGACCCAGTCCTAGTTTTGGGAGCCATTTAACAGAGATACACAATTTTAAATTGCTTTTCAGGATGAATTTGAAAAGAACAAAGGGGTGAGTGGAGGAGTCAGCTCGATGTTCCTTGTCTATGCTGGATGTGTCCCACGATTTTTCCCCAATCCAGCTTAAGCCTAATTTTATATCAGAAAATTTTTCCTGACTTCTTTATTACCTTTCCTTGGGGAATAGAAATAATAAGTTTGATTTTATACACTGCTTTTAATTTCAAAACCATTCCAAGGATTTTCTTCAAGGAAATGACCGATGTTTGTTGAGCACTAATTTGTCACTCAACATTGTGATAGGCATTCAAGGTATCTCATTGAATATTCCACAGCAGCCCTTACCAACAGCCCTCCATCTTAACTAGGTTAGATTCTCATTCACAGGTTTTTGTAATAATTCCCCTGCACAGTGCTGGGTCCCGTGTATGCAATAATTATTTTATCTTGTGTATGCTTTTCCCACTAGATTGTGAGCTCCAGGAAATAGAGTCTGTTTTGTCCACTGCTGAATTCCTAGAGCCCAGCTTAGTGTCTAGCACCAAGAAGCCATCAGCAGAAGTTCACTGAAGTGAACGAAGGAAGGGAGGAATGGTTGATCAAGGAGGGGATTGGGAGCATAAGTAGCATACTATTATTTAAGGAAAAAGGATATATTTAAAGAACCCAGGACGGCATAAAGGCAGGTGCCTGCAGCAAGAATGCCACGCAAGGTAGAAAGTAGGCCAGATTATTAAGTACAGACTAAGTAAGTAGAACAATCTTTTGTGATTGCAACATGAAAGCAAGACCAAACTGGGGTGCATCTCACAAGACAGAAGGTATATTAGGACAACATGCTTTAACTGCCCCAGGCAGGAAAAGAAATGGGTTCTTCCCTTTGGTGTGTGGGAAGGGAAAGCAAATGACTGATTTCAAAAGGTAAAAACATCTATGGCTTTATTCTTTTGTCCCACCTTAGTTTTTCTTTTCCAAAGTAAAGGCAGTTCTGTTATCAAAACTGACAGCATCCAGGGGGCTGGGGAGGAGTCTGGCCGTGAGACAGAGGAGCCGATGAAAGATGATTTTAGAAGTTGACTCTTTTCATAGCAAGAGGCTGTACTCCTTGAACTGTCCAAGCCATGGCCTGTTGTTTTTCAGAACTCACAGATGGTAGTAAAGGTCAGAGAGTGTCCCTGAAACTAGTAGATGGCTCTAGTTTCCATTGAATCCCTGCCCAGGAACCTGACAGCACAGTCGAATTCCACTACTTCCAACTTCATCTAGAGTGAGCAGAGCACTGATTGGGGAACCAGGAGACCCAAGTTCTAGACCTGGCTGTACCATGGTCCATCTTTGTGGTTCTGAGCATATCATGGTACCTTTACAACCTTAGTTTCCTCTTCTGTAAAATAGAGAAAGATTCTTAAATTTTCTTGTCACTGGTTTAGGACAAGGACATTTAAAATTTCTATTTTTTTTCCCTAAATAATATATATGTACAACTTATAAAACCAATATTCAGCATTGTCTTTCCTCATCCTTTTCTACTCTGAATTCCAGCTCTCATGGGGAATCAGTGTAAGCTGTCTTAGCTGTTTCTTCTGACATTGTACCTTCATATGTCTGATACTGCCTGTCTTGGTTCAGGTTATAATAAATACTATAAACTGGGTGGCACAAACAACAATCTGGTTCCTGATAAAGACATGCCTTTTAGCTTTTAGATGGCCACCTTCTTGCTGTATCTTCATGTGGCAAAGAGACAGAGAGAGGGAGAGAGACAATCTAGTTTCTCTTTCTATAAGGATATCAGCCTCATCTTGGGGATGCCACTGTAATGACCTTATCCAATCTGATTACTTTCTAAAGGCCTCATCACCTAATATCTTATTGGGGTTTCAACATATGAA
>NW_007257884.1:90540-91534 GCF_000164805.1 Carlito syrichta | reverse complement strand
GATATTGTTTCAGATATTGTTTTCATCTTTTCCACTGTGGATGATGAAAAAGTTCAATGCTATTCTGCATGCTTCTACTTTGTTTGGGACATTCTTTCCTTCTTCCCTTCCAGAAGCTGTTATTATTATCTCTTTGTCCCTAAAGTTCTAATAATGTAAGATGATGGCGTTTTTTTCATTCACAGGTCATTTGTGGAACTAAACACTTTGTGAATTTTTTCAGTCTGAAAACTCAGATCTTTCAGTTTTAGGAGATTTTCTTTTACATTTTATCTGATAATATTCTTCCCTTCGTTTTTTTCTCTTTCATTTGCAGTTTCTAACAGTTGCGTGTTACACTCTGAAATTCAATTTCTTTGAGTTTTTTTTAATTATATGGGTATCTCTAACTTTAGATTTCAGTATTATGAATACTGAATGTTTTTATCTATTGCATTAACTTGTAAGAGTTCTTTCTTGCTTCTTTATTATTTCCTTATTATTGTATTCTATTCCTACTCTAGAATGAGAGTATAGTTTTTTGTTTGTTTTATTTTTCATAGGTACATGTGAGGATTTGTTACATAGGTATACAGCATGAAGGAAGAATACCCTCCCCCGCTAGTAAATATGGCACCAAATGGTTGGTTTTGTATCTCTTTTCTCTCCTCCCTCCCTCCTTTTGCAGTGCCCAGTATCTGTTGTTACCATCCTTGTAGCCATGTATGCACAATGTTTAAGGCCCACTTATAAGTGAGAACATAGTGTCCAGTTTTATTTGTTTCTATGATAGTTCACTTAGAATGATGATCTCCGGCTGCATCCATATTGCTGTGAAGAACATAATTTTGTTCTTTGTTATGACTGTGTAGTATCCCATAGTGTATAGTACCACTTTTTAAAAATCCAGTCTACCATAGATGGGCATCTGGATTGGTTCCATGTTTTTGCTATTGTGAATAGAACTGCAATAAACATAGGAATGTAGGTATAATTTTGGTATAATGATGTATAT
>NW_007257884.1:12241-90520 GCF_000164805.1 Carlito syrichta | reverse complement strand
TTAAAGAACCCAGGACGGCATAAAGGCAGGTGCCTGCAGCAAGAATGCCACGCAAGGTAGAAAGTAGGCCAGATTATTAAGTACAGACTAAGTAAGTAGAACAATCTTTTGTGATTGCAACATGAAAGCAAGACCAAACTGGGGTGCATCTCACAAGACAGAAGGTATATTAGGACAACATGCTTTAACTGCCCCTGGCAGGAAAAGAAGTGGGTTCTTCCCTTTGGTGTGTGGGAAGGGAAAGCAAATGACTGATTTCAAAAGGCAAAAACATCTATGGCTTTATTCTTTTGTCCCACCTTAGTTTTTCTTTTCCAAAGTAAAGGCAGTTCTGTTATCAAAGCTGACAGCATCCAGGGGGCTGGGGAGGAGTCTGGCCGTGAGACAGAGGGGCCGATGAAAGGTGATTTTAGAAGTTGACTCTTTTCATAGCAAGAGGCTGTACTCCTTGAACTGTCCAAGCCATGGCCTGTTGTTTTTCAGAACTCATAGATGCTAGTAAAGGTCAGAGAGTGTCCCTGAAACTAGTAGATGGCTCTAGTTTCCATTGAATCCCTGCCCAGGAACCTGACAGCACAGGCGAATTCCACTACTTCTAACTTCATCTAGAGTGAGCAGAGCACTGATTTGGGAACCAGGAGACCCAAGTTCTAGGCCTGACTGTACCGTGGTCCATCTTTGTGGTTCTGAGCATATCACGGTACCTTTATAACCTTAGTTTCCTCTTCTATAAAATAGAGAAAGATTCTTAAATTTTCTTGTCACTGGTTGGTAGGACAAGGACATTTAAACATTTCTATTTTTTTTCCCTAAATCATGTATATGTACAACTTATAAAACCAAATGGTGTTTTGAGTAATAGACAATATTCAGCATTGTCTTTCCTCATCCTTTTCCACTCTGGATTCCAGCTCTCATGGGGAATCAGTGTAAGCTGTCTTAGCTGTTTCTTCTGATATTGTACCTTCATATGTCTGATACTGCCTGTCTTGATTCAGGTTATAATAAATACTATAAACTGGGTGGCATAAACAACAATCTGGTTCCTGATAAAGACGTGCTTTTTAGTTTCTAGATGGCCACCTTCTTGCTGTGTCTTCATGTGGCAAAGAGACAGAGAGAGAGAGAGAGAGAGAAAGAGAGAGAGAGAGAGAGAGAGAGAGAGAGAGAGAGAAAATCTAGTTTCTCTTTCTATAAGGATATCAGTCTCCTCTTGGGGACGCCACTGTAATGACCTCATCCAAATCTGATTACTTTCCAAAGGCTTCATCACCTAATATATTATTGGGGTTTCAACTTATGAAGGGGAAGGAAATGCAAGCATGTAGTTTATAACAGTGATTTTTTCTGATTTTTAAAAATGTTTTAATTGTTTAACTTTAGATTCAAGGGATACATGTGCAGGGCTGTTACATGAATATATTGCATGACGGTGAGGTTTGGGATGTTAGATCTTATTTATTGATTTCCTACTATGGCAAATGAAAATTAGATTATTCTAGCTATCCTCTACACACCCACTCCCTCACACTGTCCCTATTTTCCCAGAGTCATATTTTTGTTAGATCAATATTCAGTGTTTAAATCAGAACAACTATATAAATACCTTTGCAACTGAGCCATATAGTATAGTCTGAAATTTTTTGCTTTCCTGATTATTTATTTATTTATGCTTTTTTGTTTACTTTGTTTTATGTATCCTATCATTGATTCAGACTCAAAATTTCTGAGCAAACCATGCAACTCCTCTCATTTACAATCAAGAATATTAGGTGGTTCCTCAGTTGTGTGACCTTGCCAGAGATCTCCCTCTTGGAGCCCCTAACTCTTTCTGCTTCAGCCTGGCCTGGTTATTGTTGTGACCTGAAGGGGATCTGTCTTCCTGAGACCCAAACTTGTCCCCGGTGCTGGCATTCCTATTGTCTGTTTCTCATTTTTTCCTCACTCTCAGGTATGCTCTCATTTTAGGGAACTGCATCCTCCAATAGCTTCTTAAGAAAGAGTACATAGAGGTAAATGTTTAGATTTTGCATATCTGAAATGGTTTTTCTCCAATCTCAAAGTTTATTGTTTGGAACTGGACTGCAAGCTTGGAAACAATTTTCATTCAGAATTTTGCAGATATTGTTTTCATCTTTTCCACTGTGGATGATGAAAAAGTTCAATGCTATTCTGCATGCTTCTACTTTGTTTGGGACATTCTTTCCTTCTTCTCCTCCAGAAGCTGTTATTATTATCTCTTTGTCCCTAAAGTTCTAATATTGTAAGATGATGACCTTTTTTTCATTCACAGGCCATTGGTGGGACTAAGCACTTTGTGAGCTTTTTCAATCTGAAAACTCAGATCTTTCAGTTTTAGGAGATTTTCTTTTACATTTTATCTGATAATATTCTTCCCCTCGTTTTTTTTCTCTTTCATTTGCAGTTTCTTTTTTGTTGTTGTTGTTTTGTTTTGTTTTGTTTGTTTGTTTTTTTGAGTTGGAGTCTCACTCCATCGCCCAGACTGGAGTGCAGTGGCCGCTCCCGGCCCCCACAGCCTCGACTTGCTGGGCTCCGGCGATCCTTCCTCTTCAGCCTTCCAAGTAGCTGGAACTACAGGCGCGTGCTACCTTGCCTTTTTTGATTTATTGTAGAGATGAGGTTTCACCAAGTTGCCCAGGCGGATCTTGAACCCGCGGTTTCAGGCAATCCACTCACCTCAGCCTCCCAAAGGCACGGGATTACAGGCTGAGCCACCGAGCCCAGCTCATTTGCAGTTTCTAACAGTTGTGTGTTACACTCTGAAATTCGATTTCTTTCAGGTTTTTTTTGTTGTTGTTGTTACATGGATATCTCTAACTTTAGATTTCAGTATTATGAATACTGAATGTGTTTATCTATTGCATTAACTTGTAAGAGTTCTTTCTTGCTTCTTTATTATTTCCTTATTATAGTATTCTATTCCTACTCTAGAATGAGAGTATAGTTTTTTGTTTGTTTTATTTTTCATGGGTACATGTGAGGATTTGTTACATAGGTATACAGCATGAAGGAAGAGTACCCTCTCCCACTAGTAAATATGGCACCAGATGGGTGGTTTTGTATCTCTTTTCTCCCCTCCCTCCCTCCTTTTTTCAGTGCCTAGTATCTGTTACCATCCTTGTAGCCATGTATGCACAATGTTTAAGGCCCACTTATAAGTGAGAACATACAATGTCCAGTTTTATTTGTTTCTATGATACTTCACTTAGAAGGATGGTGTGCGCCAGTTGCATCCATGTTGCTGTGAAGAACATAATTTTGTTCTTTGTTCTGACTGTGTAGTATTCCATAGTGTATAGTACCACTTTTTAAAAATCCAGTCTACCATAAATGGGCATCTGGATTGGTTCCATGTTTTTGCTATTGTGAATAGAGCTGCAATAAACATAGGAATGTAGGTATATTTTTGGTATAATGATATATATTCTTTTGAGTATATTCTCTGTGGTGGGATTGTTGGATCAAATGATAGAACTCTATTTATAATTCTTTGAGAAATCTCCAAACAGCTTTCCACAGAGGTTGAACTAGCTTACACTCCCACCAACAGTGCACAAATATTCCCTTTTCTCTGCAGCATTGCCAATACCTGTTTTGTTTTTTGAGTTTTTAATAATAGCTATCCTGATTGGTGTGAGATAGTATCTCATTGTAGTTTGGATTTGAAATTCTCTAATGATTAGTGATGCTGAACATTTTTTCATGTTTGTTGGCTACTTGTATGTCTTCTTTTAAGAAGTATCTGTTAATATCATTTTGCCCATTTTTAACAGAGTTTTTAAATTTTTTTCTGTTGATGAATTTGAGTTTCTTATAGATTCTATGTGTTAGGCCTTGTCAGATGCATAGTTTGCAAATATTTTCTCCCGTTCTGTGGGTTTTCTCTTTACTCTCTTGGTGGTTTCTTTTGCTGTGCAGAAGATTCCATCTGTCAATTGTAGTTTTTGCTGCATTTGCTTTTGAGTACTTGTTCATGAGTTCAGTGCCTAAGCTAATGTTTAGCAGGGTGCTCCTTAGGTTTTCTTTTAGGATTTTTATAATTTGAGACTTTACACTTAAGTTCTTGTTCCATTTTGAGTTATTTTTTGTAGATGGTGATAGACAGGGGCCCGGTTTTATTCTTCTGCATGTGGTTAGCCAGTTTTCCCAGTACCATTTGCTAAATAGGGTTTTCTTTCCCTAATGTTTGTTTTCATCAGCTTTGTCAAAGAAGAGTTGGTTATAGGTCTGTGGTTTTATTTCCAAATTCTCTATCCTATTCTGTTGGTTTATGTGTCTATTTTTGTGCCAGTACCATACTATTTTGGTTACTGTAGCCTGGTAGTAAAGATAGAAGTCTGAGTATGTGATGCTACCTGCTTTGTTCTTTTTGCTGAGGATTGCTTTAGTTATTCAGACTCCTTTTTCTTCCTTATGAATTTAAGTATTGTCTTTTCTAGGGCTATAAAAAATATTGCTAATAATTTGTTATGAATTACATTGATTCTGTAGATTGTTTTGGGTGGTACGGATATCTTGACAATACTGATGATTCCAATTCATGAGCATGGAATGTTTTCTATTTGTTTGTGTCATCTTTGATTTCTTTGAGTATTTTGTGTAGCTCTTCACTGTAAAGATATTTCACCTCTTTGGTTAGATGAATACCAAGATGTGGGTATTTGTGTGTGCATACGCATGTGTACACATGTGCGTGTGTGGCTGTCATGAATGGGTTTTATTTTTTATTTGGTCCTCAGACTGCTTGTTGTTGGTGTATAGAAATAGAACTTATTTTTGCAAATTTTTTCTCTATTCCAAGACTTTACCAAAGATTTTTTATGCTAGGAAATTTTTGGCAGATTCTATGGGGGTTTTAAAGTATATAATCATATAATCTGCAAAAAGACATAATTTAAATTTCTCTTTTCTTATTTGGATGCCTCTAATTTCTTTATCTTGCCTAATTGCCCTGGCTAGGACTTCCAATATTATGTTGAAAAGGAGTGGTGAGAGTATAGTTTTCTGATGTGGTTTTGGTCCCTAAATTGTACTGGTTTCCTGTGGTTTGTTTTTTGTTTGTTTGTTAATTTTAGTTTCTTTCTCCTCCTTCCTCATATTTAGAGACTATTTGTTCTGATAAGTACCAAAAAGCCAATGGGAAGTTCTGCATGCCAGTTAATGGCCCCCTTTACCTTCAGCTGTACCTGGCAACCCGAATCTAGAGTCTCTGCATTTCATCTTCCTCAGAGTCAGTCTCCAATATTCTGCTTGGCTGTAAGAGAGGGAGTTGCCTGGCTGCATAGGCTGGGGTGGAGGTTCTAAAACTTTCTGCCAGTGTTTACCCCATCCCATGCCTCAGCCCTCAAAGTATCTAGTGCTTCAAATTTCTATAGCTTTCTGGTGACCTATGGTTTGATTGGCTTTTTTCTTGTTGGCTCCACTCACTTCCTCTTTGCAGGTGGCTAAGTTTCAGCTTTTCTTCACCTTTCTATGTCAGTTACCCTTCATCCACTTTCCATCTTCCAAATATTTTATTTCCTTTGTCTGCTCTTCCCTCTGCTCAGTTTCTCTTTGTTCTGTGGGTTCATACCTATTTTATTCCTTTGCTGTGATTTTTTTTGGATTTGGAGGAGATGGTAAAGCCAAGCATGCGTATTTCATATGGCATGTAACAGACAAACACTGTTGTTGTGAAACTGCATTTTTTAAAATGCACTTGATATGGAAGTTTTCGATTCATAGAAATGTCACAAAGATAGTGCAGAGTGCTCTCATATACCCCCCACTCAGTTTTTCCTCTGGAATTAAAATCTTACAACAGCATGGTACATTTTTTATAATTAATGAATCAAGCTGATATATTATTATTCACAAAACTGAATCCTTGTTTAGCTAACTCTTTGGATAGATGTCACTATGCCCAGGCTACATTTAAGGGGTGGTGAATTATGCTCCATCTCTCTGAGGACAAAGTTTCTACATAAATTATTTCAAATTCTTCTGCCTGGGAGATTTGCTTATTCTCCTCATTTATTTATATATCCAATTATTTATTTATGTCAATATAAATTCTTAAGTATCTATTTCGTACTTTGGGTAATAATCTAATACTACTTCATTTATTTTGTTGCTCAAACTGTAAAATGCTTTTGAATGATAAACCTCTATCTAAAAAGGAAGATAATGATTTACATCAATGGTAGATAGTCTATGTCTTAAATATACTTTTTGAACCCCTTACTACCTAACAAAGTGCTAGGTAGGAATGTAAGATTTGAACACTGAAAACTTGTTTGGCAATTTTCCTAATTTTTAATATTTGTTAAAACATTTTAATTCTAAGTCACAGTCTCATTCTGACACCCACGTTGGGGCGCCATGCCACAAACCCAGCTCACCACAGCCTCAGCCTCCTGGGCTCAGAATGACCCTTCTATTCAGCCTCCCAAGTAGCTGGGACTATAGGCATGTACCATCACACCTGGCTGATTTCTCTTCTTTCTTTTTTTATTTTTTGTAGGGAAAAGGTCTTACTATGTCGCTCCTAGGCTCAAGTGATTCTTCCGCCTAGGCCTCCCAAAGTGCTGGGATTACAGACATGAATTGCTACTCTCATCCTTATTTGTTAAATCTTTTCTCAATGCCCCATGTCATATTCCATGAGAGGTGATAGATGCATAAGGTTCCCTCAAGGGCCTGTAAACCTATTAGGAAAATAAACATATACAGAAAGATGAGAAAATTTTCTTTTCTTTTTTTTGAGTTGGAGTTTCACTCTGTCACCCAGACTGGAGTGCAGCGGCATGCTCTCGGTCACCGCAGGCTCGACCTGCTGGGCTCCAGCGATCCTTCAGCTTCAGCCTTCCAAGTAGCTGGAACTATAGACATGCGCTACCACGCCTGGTTAATTTTTGATTTCTTGTAGAGACGAGGTCTCGCCAAGTTGCCCAGTGGGTCTCAAACCCGCGGGCTCAGGCAATCCCCTCGCCTCGGCCTCCCAAAGTGCTGGGATTACAGGCTGAGCCACTGAGCCTGGCCAGTTGTGTCATTTTCACAGTTTGAGAGTGACAGATCTCAGTGGCCTATGCGGTCAGTCTGGATGCGTCCTTTATGGCTGGCATTCCAGAAGGGACTGAGAATGATTAAGACAGAGTGAAAGGGAAGAGGGTTTTTTTTAAGTACACAGGACATAACAGGTATGCATCTGTTCTATCTGAACATATTCAACAATTGTCAAAGGATAAGCATTTTAAAATCCACTTTCCTTTTAGAAGTATATCCGAGAGCCAGGCCCTTTATTTTTGTTTGTTTTTGTTGTTTTTATGTTTCTGTCCACATGTGTATTTCAAAATTCAACAAACAATAATGCTTTATTTATACACCGTGGCTTCCAACTGACAAAATCCCTGCATACACTGACTCCTTGATCCCACAGCATCCCTGCCAAATAAGGTGGTTACAACAGGTATTACATAGAGCTCCAATCTGCAAATGGGAAAACGAGGCCTTGATTTTCAGGAGGTTATGCAGGTACAAATGGGAGAGGTGAGTCTAGAACTCAGAGCTCTTGACTCCAAATCCAGTGCTCTTCTCATTCACCTGGAAGCCCTTTTTTTTTGACACTGGGAAAGCCGAAATGGTGAAGAGGCAGTAAAGATGGAGACCCTTGAAACTCAGCATTGCAGATTGTTAGGTCCCCTGTGTCCTTACTTTTCCTTCTCCAGTGAAACAGCCAGCACTTCCTCCTCTTCCCTTTCCCTGGAAAAGATAAAAACACTCTGCACCACTAATCTTTGCCAGTTTAACAAGTTGTTGACTGACAAAAACACATTTGGTTTCCAAGGCTGGTACTAGTGCCACTCAACCATCACATGGGCCAGTGGATCAGGCCAGATGTGGAAACAGGACCTTTGGGAACATTCTGAGTTGGCCTGGCCCATGGCCTCGTCAGGCATTCTACACACTTTGCTGTGTGCGGCCTCCTTTGCTAGGGAGGGAGCAGAGAGAGCAAGCAAACACCACCAGGAAAGCTTCTTTAAGGTCTTTTGAAGGGTTCACTCTGCGGGAGAGTGATGGTTTTGAAAACCTCAGCTCAGCAGAGCCTTAAGCCCTGTTTTGAAGGGGAGCTTTGGTCAATAGAAATTTGGTCCTTAGAACTCACTTTCCCTTTGAATGTTTCAACATTTAGTACGTTTCAGGACTACCTGAATATGAATTGGTTATTGAAACTTTCAGAGGCAGGATGTCTGAAGGTCTGGGCCGTGGGTCTTGCACCCCTTTTTGCAATTTTTGAGAGTCTGTTCTTCTCTCCAGGTTTTTGGCCCGGAGGGGGTCACCAAATCTTTTTCAAGAACCAGGATCTGTAGTAGTTTTACTACAGGGTTTTTATGCTGGTTTCTTCTTTTCACAGCTATGTGACCAGTTACTTAAAGCCTGTAAGCCTCACTTTTCTCCTCTGGAGAAAAACAATAATAAGAGTTCTTGCTTCAGAGGGTCATTGAGTATTCAGGGAGACAATGCACTGTGCCTAGCACATAGAAGTATTCTTAGAATATTAACACTATTTTTAGCTGTTATTGAGAAAATTTGTTATTTCTAAGTCACAGGAAATATTGGGTTGGATGAAAGAACACTTCTTACCTGAAGGAGATCACAGTCTAGAAACAGATGCAGGTTTAGAGAATGACATGTAAATAACCAATTTTATATATGTGTGTGTGTGTGTGTGTGTGTGTGTGTGTGTAATAACCAATTTTATATAGTTATGTATAATATAAATAACCAAGTATATATGTATCATAATCATTTTATAAATATATGTCATAATATATATGACAGTGATATATAATATCCATAATATATATGATAGCACCTATTAGATATAATATATGGTACCATACATGTTATTATATATAATATATATTGTCACTATATGTATGTAACCAAATGTACTAAGTCTTGCCAAAAATGTGTAGTGAAACTTCTTGGGTGAGGGAGAATGCAGAGGTAGGGAGAGCACAACCTGTCTGGCTGGTACCTTCTATTTGATTCTTTTCAGAAAGAAGGGACCTGACTAGGTTGGGTTAAATTATGAATTGAGTTTAGTACGTGTTAGAGGAAAAGAAAAAATGAAAGCAAAAAGAATAGCAGTGAATTAAAAACATATTTGGGGTATACCAAAGAGTCTATTTGCTGTTACACAGGGGAAAAATAAGGAAAGTGTGATAGATAAATCTGGAAAAGCAACTTATATTTTGAATATGGAGGGCCTTGAATACCAACTGTGGAAGGGAGAGAGAAGCTCAAATCTTAGGGCTGTCTCCAGGAGAACTGAGTTTGATCATCTGAATTTACCAGCCTCCCTTTGAATCTGTACTTTGTTCTCAGGAATTCCTCCTTCCTTCTCTTCCTCTAGTCAATATTTGTTGCACTCTTAAGTTTATGATGTGGTCCACTGAAAATCTACAAAGTTTCCTATCTGTCCAATCATACTTTAACAAAATTAAATGAATGTCAAACCATGCTGCCTTTTAATTTTTTTTTTTTTTTTTGCACTGGTGTTAAATAGCATTAGTTTAATTAAGGTTCACTGGAGTGGGGCTGTCAATCTTCTATAATTTCCTTACTTTTTGGCTGACTTGAATTCTATCACTAATTCTAGTTTAATACTTGTTATCACTTCAACTACATTACTCTGTCCAAAAAAATTTATGGAGTATCTACTGGACTAGGCACTTTAGAAAGTGTGAGAAAAGTTTATGTCACAGAACTTCTCCTAAAAGACCATAATCTTACACATGACGGATGGACAGTACAATCATCTTTTGATATCTACAAGGGACTCATTCCAGGATCTGCACAGATACCCAAATCTACAGATGCCTAAGTTCCTTACATAAAATGCTATAGTATTTGCACATAACCTAGTTACATCCTCCTGCATACTTTAAGTCATCTCTAGATTACTTAAAATGCCTAATGCAAGGTAAACGTTATATAAATAGTCGTAATTCTGTGTTGTTTTTATTTATATTAATTTTATTATCATATTGTTATTTTTAATTTTTTCAAATATTTTAAATCCAAGTTGCATGTTGATTGAATCCGCAAATGTGGAACCCATGGATTCAGAGGGCTGACTGTACTCATAAAATTATTTGAGAGTGGTGCAATCCTGCCAGTGAGTTTGCCACCAAGAAGAGAAGACTTAAGTGACTAAATCTGTAATATAAGGATAGATCCTGGGTGGTTAGGAAGGGTCAAGATCATAGTTAAAGGTCCAGAGAAAGAGGGATTTTGAAGTAAGTGAAGGGAAGGAAAGAGAAATGCCTAAGAAATAGCACGGGTAAAGGTTCTGGAGTACATGGAATCCCAGGGCAAAAGAAGAAAGTTCTTGTATTGTACAACCTCTGTGAAAAACAGTGTGGCGATTCCTAAAAGATCTAAAAATCGACCTTCCATACGACCCTGCAATCCCCCTACTGAGAATATGCCCGGAGGAACTCAAATCACTCTATGAAAAAGTTATCTTCACATGCATGTTTACTGCAACATTATTTACATTAGCAAAAACATGGAACCAACCATGCTGCCCATCAAAAGAGGACTGGATTAAAAAAATGTGGCATAGGGGCACACCTCATCAACAAGGGTAACTGTATAATTAACATTTGTATACCTAACCCTGAATGTACCCCCACATCTTTAAGATTTAAAAAAAAGAGAAAAAATAAAATGTACTAGCAAGAGGAAAAAAATATGGTACATATACACGATGGAATATTATGCAGTCATAAAGAAGGATAAAATTATGAACTTCACAGCCACCTGGATGGACTTAGAGTCTATAATACTGAGTGATCTATCACAGAAACAAAGAACTGAGTACCACGTGTTCTCACTTATAAGCAGACCTTGAAAAATTATCATAACACTATAAGAAAGGGATTGGCAGTGGTGAGAAACTGCCAGGCGGTGGGGGAGGGGGGTGGAATTGGCAGTAGTGGAAAACTGCCAGGGAAGGGGTGGGTGGGATTGGCAGTAATGGGAGACTGCCTGGGGGTGGGGGGGGGGGAGAGCACATCTCATCAACAAGGGAGCTGCATAATGAACATTTGTATACCTAACCCTGATTTGTACCCCCACATCTTTAAAATAAAAAATTAAAATAAATTAATAAAATTTGAGCAAAACATTTTTTTTCAAAGCAAGCTACTTTCTTGACTAGAGTAAAGCATGCAGGGAGATGAAGTCAGCTGGATAAGGTAGGCACCGAGGTAATGAGCACCTTGATGTCAAATAGGGCTGGTCATCAGGTGGACTACAGAGTGAGCATCTCTTCCTGTTTGGTAAAGTATGGAGCTTGCGGAGATGATTTTTTAATTATTATTATAGAGATGTGGGGTACAGATGAGGGTTAACTACATACGTAGGCTACATGCAAGTGAAGTTTAGGCTTCTAACTTGCCCTCACTCCCCCTGGTAAAGGACCAGGTGACGAAGTACCCTTTGTTTTATCACATGCTCTCCTTCTCCTCCAGCAGTGCCCAGAGACTGCCGATCCCTCCCTTGTGCTAATGTGATTAGTGTTCACTTATGAGTGAGGACATGCGGTATTCTGTTCTTAGTTTCTGTGACAGTTCACTTAGTATGATGGTCTCCAACTGCATCCAAGTTGTTGCAAAGGCCATGATTTTGTTCTTCTTTATGGCTGCATAATACCCTATTGTGTATATGTACCACATCTTATTTATCCAGTCCACTTTCCAGGGGCAACAGGGTTGGTTCCATGTTTTTGCTATTGTGAATATTACGGCAATAAACATGTATGTGCAGGTGTCTTTTTTGTAGAACGATTTATATTCTGGACATATTCCCAGGAGAGGAATTGCTGGATCATATGGAATTTAGTTCTTTTGGGAATTGCCACACTGCTTTCCACAGACATTGAACTAGCTTACATTCCCACCAGCAGTGTAGACGCATTCTCTTTTCTCCACACCTGTGCCAGCATCTGTTGTTTTTTGATATATTAATGATAGCCATCCCTACCTTAGGTGGTATCTCATTGGAGTTTTTGTTTGTTTATTTGTTTTTTGTTTTGTTTTGTTTTTCGAGTTGGACTCTCACTCCATTGCCCTGGCTGGAGTGCAGTGTCATGTTCACGGCCACCCCAGTATCAACTTGCTGGGCTCCAGCGGTCCTTCTGCCTCAACCTTCCAAGTAGCCAGAACTACGGGCACTCGCTACCATGCCAGGCTAATTTTTTTAATTGTAGAGATGAGGTCTCACCAAGTTGCCCAGGCTGTTCTAGAAACCATGGGCTCAGGCATTCCCCTCACCCCAGTCTCCCAAAGTGCTGGGATTACAGGCTTGAGCCACAGCATCGGTCTCATTGTAGTTTTGATTGGCATTTCTCTGACGATTAGTGAGACTGAGCAGTCTTTCATGTCTGTTGGCTGCTTGTATGTCATCTTTTGAGAAGTGTCTGTTCATGTCCTTTGCTCACTTTTTAATGGGGTTGTTTGGTTTTTTCCCTTCACTTCACTTGAGTTCCTTGCAAATCCTGAATGTTAGGCCTTTGTCAGATGCATAATTTCCAAATATTTTTTTCCCATTCTGTGAGTTGTCTCTTTACTTTTTTTGTGGAATTTTTTTGCGGTGCAAAATCTTTTCATTTTTATCAGGTCCTACTTGTCTATCTTAGCTTTTATAGCATTCACTTTGGGGATTTGGTCAAGAATTCATTTCCTACTCCAATGTATATGAAGATATTTCCTACATTTTCTTCGAGGATTCTTATAGTTTGAGGTTTTATGTTTAGGTCTCTGATCCATCAGAGAGGAAAGATAGATACTCTCTAATCCAGAAATTCTCTAGGGAAGAAATGTCACTTGTCCACTCAAGTTTTTGACCCTGGGAGGTCACAAGAGGCATATAGAATTTCAGATCACTATGCTGAAGGGGCTTATGTGTATAGAAAATGTCTCAAGTCTCAACTTGAGAAATGAACACCCTAAGGAGATCAAGGGGGAGCGGTGCCTGACTGGGTCTTGCTGGGCTGGGGGGCTAAAGGGAAACTAAGAGAGAAAACAGAAACATGTCTACCACCTTGGAACTTTGCCGCTAAAAATTTATTTCAGATTTTCCCTATGTCTGGCAGCCTAAAATATAGGTTTAGGTGAGCTTTGCACGGAGGTTGCCAATTCGACAGATCTGGAAGGTGAAGTCTTCCTTTTATTCTAAGCTTAACAGCAGCCTTAACTGTCAGAGCAGCGTCACACCCTGGGATCCCACCTAGAACATCCTCACCTTGGCCTTCGGGGTCTTCCTTGTCTCATGAGGAAGGTGGAAGTCTGAGCCAATACGATGCTTGAGGATGAAGCTAATTCCCCCTGAAGTAGTGAGTTCCCCATCATTGGAAGTTTCCAAGCAGAGAACCACTTTGCAGGGATATTGTCAAGATAATTCATTCATCTGCTGGATGATCAGAATGACAATGCATAGGAATCTTGCCTAAGATCCCACAGCTAATAAGTGATAAAGTTAAGACTTGAACCAAGCTTGTCTAATTCTATGATCCACACTCTTTTACTTTTAAACTTTTTATTTCCAGAAAAGTGCACTAAAACCCACATGCTTCACAACAATACCAACTGAAAGTGGCTTCTTTATATCCCCCTTACTGCTCTTTTATAATCCCACTGCTAAAGATGAAGGTGCCTTTGGTTTCTGACCTTTCACTGAAGCAGGAAGGGCTCAGGATTAAGTTTCGTTTACACTCGTGTATGAGTTTCATGGCATCAGGATACATATCTAAAGGCAAAGGTGAAAATCGAATAAGAGCAGAAAACACCTCTCTATGTAACACCAGATTGCTGAGGCTGAGCTGCAAAGCTCATGCAAAAACTAGCACATGACCCCATGGGCCAGAGAGCAAACTCTAGGACCCTGGAACACCAGAAGGGAGAGCCAGTTTGCAACCCAGTCTGCCCCCACTGGGTCACTAAATGATTTCAGGCAGGTTCCTTGGAAGATTGGAGCTTTTGAATTGTAAGAGACCTTAGCCCAAATACAGATTTTCATCAGTTATGCTCTACAAAATTGTAGAACTCACAATTTATCCGGCAAATATTCATTGTGGACCTGCTATGTGCCAATAGTGAGCCAGGAGAAGCCTTCAGGACTGCTAGAAAGGGGAAGGAGGAAAAATGGGGCCACAATGTCCCCTGATCGTCACCTCTTCAGTTGCGCCACCCACCATTACTGTCTGTGTGATATTGGTATTGCAGTTAAGACTCATTCTGAAGAGGACACTTCATTCCTTAAATTCCTTTAGACAAAAATGTTGTATTCCAACACTGTCATTTGACAGATGATAAAGCTCCAAAAGATAAAATGATGTGCCAAGGTCCAGCCATCATTGCTAGCTTGTGGCCATGTGCAAGTGATGCGACATCACCCCGATGCTTCTACCATGCTAAGCCACAATTCCCACATATCTCTGTGATGGAGGAATGGGAACAGATCTTCTCTAGTGATCTTGTCCAAGGCCAAAGTGTTTTCATTTTCTGAAATTCTTGAACTCTCGCTATTTGGTCAGTATTGTCCTTAGTCGTGCAGAAATCATGGCCCTCAAGTCCTTTCTCTCTGTTTCTCTGTGCCCTTTGTACTCAGGCTGGGGAACAGTCAAGAACACTGGATTTTTTTTAATCATGTTAAGTTTACACCCTGAACCTTAGGGAAACCAGAAGGATGAACAGGTTGCAGCAATTACCTGTATTTCGTGAGTGCTCAAGGTACCAAGGGCTTGAGAAGCTGGAGCCCATTTCACATTGAATATGTTTGGTCAAATGTGTATGTCGCAAACATCTTTTTCCTTTCTGTAGTTTGCATTCTCACCCTTTTCATGTCTCTGCTCTAGAAGATCTAGGACATCCTAGAAAGATATTTGTATATTTCACATTAGGAATCATGGCCTCACAAGTATCCTGTAATGGTTAGTAAAGGACAGGCCTGACTGAACATGAAGGGACTGACTGATCGAATCTCTGCTAGTTGCCACTGCCTAGCTGTGTTCTTGGGCATGGGACCTAACTTCTCTGGACCCCAACTTTCTCATTTGTACGACAGTTCCAATAACTCCCATATCACAGTGATGTTGTGATGATTAAGTGGTATGCAAAGATTCTAGTACAGGGTTGACTATATAGTAAGCTTTCCATAAATAGCAATGCTATTATTATACTTTTAATCTAATTTATCATCTCCAAGAAGCCTGGGAAGCTTCAGAATGAGTCTTATTTTATTTTTGTAATGTTGCTATTATATACATGAACATAAAAGAAACAATTTTTTACATTTCTTCTGGAGCTGCACTCCAGGGATTTGCTACCGATGGTGGGAGGGGGAGGAAGAGAAGAAAGGAAAGGGGGAAGAAGAAGGGGAAGGAGGAGAGAGAAAGAAATAGGAAAGGTGTGGGAGAAAGAACTTGCCTTGTTATTTCATTCTCTATATACAAATAAACTCTGTGACCTCTAACTTTCCCAAACTCTTTTTACCAGAAGAGAATCAGAATCGAGTCTAGAGCTTGTTACCTTTTAACTTCCCAATCAAGCACATGAGTTACCTTCCGAGGTCACAAAGTGGCAGGTCACAGATGAAATTTGTGTGACCTAGATTTCTATTTCTTAAACAGACTTTAATTTTTGAAAAACTTGTTGCTAACATTTTTAAATGTCAAGAATTTTATTTGAAATCTAGGTTTCTATCTTTTCTCACTTTTAACTTTCTTAAATTATAAAATCTGACATACGTGCTCAAGGCAAAACCATGTAGCTCAGTGATGTATCACAAAGTTAACACCCAACCAGGTCCAGAATTACAAGATCGCCACCCTCAGGAACTCCCTTGCACCCATTCCCAGCACCATATGGTGTGAACCTCTATCCTGACGCCACAATAACATCTTTGTTTTTCTTTGTAGATTTGCCACCTAAGCTTGCATTCCTAAATGTTGCAGTTTAATTTTGCCTACTTTTTGGAATGCATAAAAGGAAATCATGTAGTATCTTTGTGCGTGGATCTGTTTTCCTTTGTTCAATATTGTACTTACAGGATTCATCCATGTTATTGTATATGGGTGTAGTTTACTCGTTTTCCTTCCTATATAGGATTCTGTTATATGAGTGTGCTACAACTTAGTCGTCCATGATCCTACTGTTGATGGACATTTGGGCTGTTTACATATTTGAATAATGAGTCTATAAGTATTCTTGTGTGTGTGTCTTTGTGCACATGGGCACACGTTTCTGTTGGATATAAACCTAGGAGTGGTATGTGAATGTTCAGCTTTAATAGATACTGCCAAACAGTTTTCCAAAGTAGCTGTACCAATTTACACTCCCACCATCAATATGTGATGATTCCCCTTGCTCCAAATCCTCTCAGACACTTGGGATTGTAAGTGATTTTAATTTTAGCCCTTCTGGTGGGGGTGTAGTGATAAGTCATCATGGCTTTAGTTTGTATTTCTCTTAATTATTCGTGAGGTTTTGCTTCATTTCATGTGCTCATTGAAATGTTGATGATATGCTTTTTAAAGTAATAACAGTTTATACCTTTTGCCCATTTTTCTACTAGGTTGTCTGTCCTTTTCTTATTGATTTCTAAGTGTTATAGATGTGAGTCTTTGGTCAAATGTGTATGTTGCAAACAACTTTTTCCTTTCTGTCGCTTGCATTTTCACTCTGTCCATGGTATCTTGTGACATACAGGATAGAAATTGTTCATTTCAGTGCAGTTCAATTTATCAATTTCTTCCCTTATGGATAGTTTAATATCCTGTTAAGAAGATTTTACCTACCCCGAGGTAAAGAATATATTCTTCTGGATTACTATTGGTGGCTTTATGTTTTCCCATTTAGATTAATGATCCATCAGAATTGACTTTTGTGCATGATGTGCTTATAGGGGTCCAGAATCTCTTTTTTATATAGATATCTGATTAACAGCATTATTTATTGGAAAGATCATCCTTTCTTCACTGAACATCAGTGGCATCTTTGTCATAAATCAAATGACCAAGTATGTGTTTCCTTTCTTTTCTATTCTGTCTGTCCATTTGTTTCTCTTAGGTCTTAGATTTAACCTAAGCCTTGATGTCTAGGACAGGAAGTCTTTTCACCTTATTTGTTTTTCAAAATTGTTTCCATTGTTGTTAGGCCTTTCCTTTACATTTTCATACAAATTTTGAAATCAGCATGTCAGATTCCAAATAAACCTACAGAAATTTTAATTGGGATGGCATTTAATTTACACACCAGTTGGGAGAATTGATATCTTTACAATACTGAGTCTCCCAAAATATATTGCTCCAATTATTTCGGATTTTTATATTTTTTTCAGTAATATTTTATATTTTTCAGTACAGAAATATTCCACATAGATTTATTTTCCAGGTATTTAATATTTTTGATATTATAAAAAGTATCTTTAAAACCATTATAATTGTTTGGTGCTGGTGTATGCAATAGAAATACAAATGATTAATTTTATACTGATTTTATGCCCCATGACCTTGCTAAGTTAACTTAATGCTAGTATTTTTCTGTAGTGTTTTTTGGGGCTTCCTATGAATACAATCCTGTCATTTATGAATAAGGACAGCATTATTTTTTCCTTGCCAACTTGATCATGATACCTCCTGTATTATGTTTGCTAATATTTTAAGACTTTATCATCCTAATTATGAAATAAGAACCTGTAATTTTCTTCTAATGTCCTTGTTTGATTTGGTATTGGGGTTATGCTAACATCAAAAGGAGAATAAGGAGGTGCTCCCTCTTTCTGTTCTCTGGAAGGATTTGTATAAGGTGGATGGTATTTATTACATATTTCATAGAACTCAGAAAGAGATAATCCGGGCCTGGAGAGTTTTGGGGGTTTTGTTTTGTTTTGTTTTGTTTTTGTAGAGCTTTAAGTGTTTTTAAAAGGTACAGTACTAGGCAACTTTTTCTTCTGTGGCAGTTTTGATAAGATGTATTGTTTTAGGAATTTGTTCACTTCATCTGTATTTTCAGGTATATTGTCGTAATTTTGTTCATAATATCCTCTTATCTTTTTTTAATGTGTGAAGGATTTATAATACCACATTTTATGCTCCTGACATTGGGGTTTTTTGTTTGTTGGTTTGCTTTTGCTTGTTTACTCTCACAGTTTCTCTCAAATTCTTCAGGGATTGGTTTTGACTTTGCTGATCTTTTCTATTGAACATTTATTTTATTAATTTCTACAGATAGAATAGAAAAGAAAGGCTAGGTCAGAACCACGCATACTTGGTCATTTGATTTCGGAATTTCCTTCTTTTTTCTTTATGTTTAATTTATAGAATTTTTTCCCAAATTCTTAAAGTGGCTGCTTAGCTCATTGATTTTTTTATAACTTTCCTTCTTTGATAATATGTGCATTTGTAAAGCCATACATTTTCCTCTAAAGATAGGTTTAACTGCATCATTATGTTCTTGCTTCTTCTGTTGGATATAGAGTTTACATTGTAGTTATTTTCTGTCAGTACTTTCAAACTGTGACTCAGAAGCATCAGCTATCAGTCTTATTGTTAATCTTTTAATAGTAATCTGTCTGCCAACCTCCCTCACTCTGAGTGCAGAGTCTCTTTGTCTTTGGATTTCAGTAATTCTGCTGTGCTGCACTTAGGTGTGATTTCTTTTTATTTAATCTGCTTTGGGTACATTAGACTTCTTGAATTTGTATCTTGATGTATTTTATTAGGTTTAGAAAACTTCTAGCCATTAACTCTTCAAATATCACGTCTATGTTTCCCTCTTCCTTTTCTTCCTATGACCTTCCATTTATAAGGATGTTAGGGCTTCTTGCTGTAACTTCTGTGTCTCCCACATTTTTTCTGAATTTTTCATCATAATTCTCTTTATGTCCTTTAATTCTCTTATTTTCTTCTGGTCTATCTTGAAGTTTGCTAATGGTCTCTTTAGCTGCATTCAATCTCCCATTATGTCTGTCTATTAAATTTTGGAAGCTGTTCGTTGTACTATTAAATTTGGGAATTTTGTTGTTGTTTTACATGCTTTTCAGTTCTAGGATAAAATTATCAATTCTTTCATTCATCTCCTGGAAGATAGTAAGCATAGTTGACTATAAAATCTATGCCTTATGTGTCTAATTACCCCAAACCTTGAACCTCTGTGGATCTGTTCCTATTTTCTCTGCTTTTCTGGTCATCTTTATGTATGCTGTCTTATCTTCTGCTGTAACTGGTATTTATTATTTTGTTCTGGGCATTGTATTTGCATAAGTGTTTTTGTGCAACACAAAAATAATTTTGGGCCTAGGATGATGTCATCTTTGTCCCTAGAGAATATGTTTGCTTGCTGCACTAGCAACCCATTATCACTTCAATCCATTTTCAGGGGCTGAGATGATTTGAAGCTAAACTGCAGTGTCTACAAGTCCCTGGCTATTTCCAGTTCAGTCTTACTTCTACTGGGCAGCCCTTCTGGGTTTTGGCCTAAAGTGACCAGAGTTGAACAATCTCTCTCACTGTCACCACCACTTTTTGGTCCTAAACTCCAAATCCCGTCTTATGTTTCTAGTGCCTCCTCTTAGTTGTTTAATTGATGCCTCTGGAATTGATAACTGTCTCCAGAGCACAAATAGCTCCAAACGCAAGGATCACCTCCCTGGCTTCCTCCATTCCTAGATCCTGGCCCTCTTATTTCTTACTCTCTTGTTAGCTTCCTATATCTTCAAGCAGATTTTTAAATATTTTATCCAACTCTTCTAGTTGTCCCCTTGGGAGCGTTGTTCCAAATCACATAGACTCTCATTAACACAAGAGAAAGTTCTGTGCCTTATCTTGAAAAATTGTCAGACATGTCCACAATGAGCTGATGCTGGGCAGTGGCTTCTCCCTTTAGCTGAGGCATGCGTTCTCCCATAGTGTCCTGCCAGCCCTCTCTCTCCTCACAGTTGCCTAGTCACTTGGGCTAATGAGTGACTAGTCTCAATTTGGAATTGAGACTCTCTTAAAAAATCCTTTTTAAAACAAAAGCAGAAGATGCACATTTCAATAATGTACTACTTGATCATCCTAGGTTTATTTCTTCTAAATTTGGCATGGTATTCTTTGTAAATGAAGGTCAGGTATTTTATCATTTTGCTGGGGAAGAGCCCCTAAAGGTTATATGGGGCTGGTATTATTCTACTCTCTGTGTTCCTGCATTATCTGGAATGTTTAGTGGGCCCAGGGCTCCCCTATGAGGATAGACTGCCAGAATGCCTTGCACTGCAGAGTGTCTGCACAGAGAGCTAGATTTCTAGTCTCAGTTGTGATGTGAAAGCAAGACAGGGTTGAATGGAGGCTCAAAAGTAGGGTGACTTACAAACAGAAGGTGTATATCTCCCAGGAGTCGAGTGTCCACTTTCAGAACAGCTGCCAATATGAGTGCTAACACCCTCCAGGATGCCAAGCAGAGTGACAGCAAAACCACAGAAAGTGGGACAGAAGGTAAAACTCTCCCTACCAGTGATCAGGAGACTAGAGAGTTCAGAATAGACTTTGTTGAATGTTTTTGGAATGGAGGAAACCCTACAAAGATTTCCAGATTCCCTGGGGAAGACAGAAGTGTGTGCTCTTCAACCAAAAAAAAAAAATGAACTGCTGTCCTTTGTTCAATCTAATTCAGTGAAAAATGTCTGAGTACAGTGGCTGTATGCAAAATAATCTCTGCCTTCAGGGTTTCCCCTAATCGCAGTTGAGAGTTTTGTCTCAAGAGCTGGGCTTCCAATCCCAAGTCTGCTATTTACTGTGTTAGCATTGTGACCTTGGGCAAGCTATCTGATTTCTCTGTGCTTCAATTTTCCCATTTATAAAATGGAAATAACGGTGATAGCTATCTCAAAGCATTGTTGTGAGGATTTTTAAAGTAAAGTATGTAGCATCTCACTCTTGGAGATTGCCTGCACTCCTCTCTCTTGGGTATGCACTTTCAGTTCAAATTAAAGCTCTTTCCAGCTGGGCTCGGTGGCTCAGCCTGTAATCCTGTGCCTTTGGGAAGCTGAGGTGAGTGGATTGCGGGTTCGAGACCCGCCTGGGCAGAGAGACCTCATCTCTACAATTAATCAAAAAAAAAAAAAAAATCAGCCGGGCGTGGTAGCGCATGCCTGCAATTCCGGCTACTCGGAAGGCTGAGGCAGAAGGATCGCTGGACGCCAGCAGGCGATGCTGCGGTGGCCAGAAGCGGCCACTGCACTCCAGTCTGGGCGACCGAGTGAGACTCCAACTCAAAAAAAAAAAAAAAAAAAGCTCTTTCCTTTACTCTCTGAAGAAAATAAATAAATAAATAAACATAATGTATGTAAAGTACCTAGAACAGTGACTGGCACATAGAAACACTCAAATAAAAACTGCATGTATGATTAGTTTTGTTTTGTTATTACAATCATATAATAATACTTAACATGTTTATCTTGTGTCTCTCAAAGCCCTGGGTTTCTTATCTTGGTTCTGGACTCTTCATTTAAAGTTCTGAACAGACTGTCTTCAGCCGGTTGGATGGTTCATACAGGCTGTCTAACTTTCTTAATTGGATACAGGATTATGTTGGGGATTTCCAAATCTTACTGCTCATTTCAGAAAGCATTTGAAAGCATAGAGTCCTAGGATTTATCCACAGAGATTCTGATTTCGTAGGTCTGGAGTGGGGCCTAGGATACTGTTTTTTAACAAGCTTGTCCATGCTTATAATATGCAACCAATTTGGAATGACTGAATTCTGATGGCCTGGTACCGAATATTAAATATCCAGAGCCAATTGTTAAATAATCATGAATCTTACAAACTGACTGTTAAACCATCAGTAGTTCTCAGTTATGGTGGGAATATTTATACCATGGAAACTGACAAATTCTACATTGTTTTTGTTTTGTTTTGTTCCTCTGGAGAGTTGGTTTACTATCATACCCCTGGAACAATCTTCCTAGCCCCTAGAATTTAGAGTATCTCTGTCTGACCATCCTTTGCTTATGAATTAGAAATGTCACTGTTCTCTGTTATTTGATTGATTGAGGCTTAAATCCCACAGCAGTGGGCATGCCTATGGATGACAGGGCTTTCAGCTGGATATCTCTGAAACCATAATCAAGTTCTCCATCATTACTCCATTGCAAGGTGGAGGCAGAGAACTGGTGGCCCAAGGGTAGCCCCAGCTCAAGGATGCATAATAGTTGACCTTATTTGCCAAATATCTAAATCAATTAAAAACTAAAGTATGAGGCAGCTTTTAAAAAATTGTGAGATTACACATAAAAATCTAGATTCTCAGCTTCTCTTTTAAAAAAAAGTTGAAAGATCTGGACCTGCTTTTTACTTGACAAAGTTTGGCTGAAACCCAGTGAGCACTGGCAGGGGAAAGGCGTTCTCTCACCTGCTCGTTTGTTCATTTATGCTTCCTGCCTGGCCTCCGAGCTTGCAGCTCCTCAAGATTGGAAAGCAGTGTGCTCTGTCAGAAAAGGTGCCAGACTGGGGCTTAGGAGATGGGGTTTGTAGTCATGACTCTGTTTTTAACTCATTGTGTGACGTTGATCAAGTCATTCTCCCTGTCTGAGCCTCAGTTTCTCATTTGTTGGATAGTAGGCTTGCCTTGTCTGCTTCTCAGTAATGTTATTGGGAGGGTCTGAGATGGGGGAGTGTAAGCCCTTGACTACAGCTATGGAAAAGGAAGGAATTATTGCTAAACACCAATTCCTATTTTCTGCCACTGGCACTGGGGATAAATGATCTAGGAGGAGGTTCTGACAGGAGAAAATCTTTGAATGCTGGAATGCTGAAGATGGACAAGGAGAGAGTGTCCCATGGTGAGAAATGCACACAAAACAGAAATGCTAGTGAACTTGCTCAATCTGCAGTGTTCTTAAAGGAATTTTGGAACATGAGAATTTGAAGGTGATATTAGCCACCCCCATTTCACATAAAAGAAAAGGAACATGGGCTTGGGAATCGGATCTGCATAGAAATTTCAGCAACATGGGTCTTTGTACAAGTTACTTAACCTCTCTGAGCCTCTGTTTCCTCATGTGTAAAATGGATGTATTAGACTCTACCTTGTAATGCATTGTGAAGTTTCAGTGAAATAATGTGTAAGTACCTGAGACATATTGTAAATGTCCAATAAATGGCAACTGCTGCTATTAACTCAAATCAGGCATATGCTAATTGAACCACTGGCAAATAGGGAAGTCATTAAGAGAATAAAATGTATTGCTAGTGGATATTTCCTTACCAGGAAATAACTTTTCCTAAATCAGAATGGGCTCCCTTTACTTCCCATTGCTTGGAAGAACCTCAAATCAGTATTTTCTCCAGCATTTGCTGCGAGCTTTGTAAGATACCCAGCCACACACATACCCATATCAGCAGCAAGTCCTGAGAGCCAGAGGCAGTATTAACATTATAAAGTATTTGCACAGCTGGACCAGTGTGTGCTTCCCCTTCCTAAGCCCTTAAATCATAGCCCCACTCAGTTGGGAAAGAGAAATCTGGGCCCAAAGAACACTTATTTATTTTTGATTTTCTCTGCCGAGCGTGCTTCTTTCTACAGCTGCATCTGAATATCAAGGCTAGAAGTGCTCAAGTTCCTCTGGGCTCCAGGAGGCTGGAACAAATTAGCATTCTTGGAGTCAGTCCTTTTTGGACTTAAGCTCTTTTTTCTTTTCCTCTCCCAATAAAATTTTCTGTTCCAAAGAGTACTTTCTCAGTCACTCCTTTCCTAATGCAATTCTGTTTGATTTGCACCGAGCAGCTCCTGAAAGGAGACACTGAACCGTGCCTCCGCAAGCATTTCAATTCCTCAACACCAGCTTTCAGGCAGGAGCTGTTCCAGGTGTATCTTTATAGCCAGTAATCATACATTTAACCAAAATGATTGACACGGCATTTTCTCTTCTCTCCATCGTTTCTAGCCCATTCGTCTTATTTGTCTTCCACGGAAAGGTTCCCCCAGTTTGGGCTCCTGCCAAATCAGGAAACATTCAAACGCATGCAGAAGTCAAACACACCTACGCACACACAGACATCAGGGGTACTGAATCTGCACCCGAGTTGAGTCTTCAACATTTTACCTCTAGACTTCACGTCTCCACTGAAGTTTCAGTCAAGCTATCTCTCTCTCTTTCTTGCCTCCCTCTTTCCCTCCTTTTTTCCCTCCCTCCCTCCACTTCTTTATTTCCTTCCTGCTTTTCCCAGAAACAGCCTCTTTTTATGGTTAGTCATCCTAGTGCCTCACATTCTTCAGCCTTAAAGGGGTCTGTGAGAGGTTCTTATGCAATCCTTTTGCTTTCATTTTGGAAAACCAGTGGGCCAGAAAGGAAACCAGGTGTCATCCGTGCCTTTCCTTTGCCCTTGAAAAAGCATTCTGGCTCCACAGCCCCCACCAGCCCTGTGTGGCCTGGAGTCTGCTATCTGCATCAGCTGCCTCTCCACCTGTCTTCACGCTGTAACCATGCAGGCTTTCACCCCAGCCTCAGGGCCTTTACACATGCTTTTTTGTCTGCTTGAACAGTCCTTTGCACATAGGGGCACACCCCTTTTCACCACTCGACCTCCTATTTATTCTTTAGGTCACAGCTCAAATGACACTTCTTAGACCTACCACACACCCTACCACCCTTTCCTGTTCCTTTTCTTCCTGATACTCATCATGATGTGTATTTATATAGGTATTTAATTGTTTAATTTATCTTCACTTATTAGAAAGAAAGTCTGGTAAGGACAAAGGCCTTATCTCATGTTCTCCTCCATTATTTTCTCAGAGCCATATACAGTGCCTGGTGTGTGATGGTAACAACAGTTATTAATTATAAAGTAATAATGTCTAACATTTATTGAACACTTGCTAGTTTCAGGCACCCTGTCCTATGATTTCTACACGTAGTGACTCATTTAATGATTACAACAACTATCCTGTGAAGTGAGCATGATTATTATCCCCACCTTGCAGATAAGGAAACTGAGTGCTCATTCCTTTCCCAAGGTCACAGAACTAGGAACTGGTAGAGTCAGGATTTGAACTCAGGTCTGTTTAACTCTGGAACAAACAACTATACCAAATGTATTCATCCCGTGATTTCAAGATCACTATCTATGGTCCAGGCCTGTGAGGGCTCCGAGAGTCTGCAGTATTAGAGGATGGGAATGGTTTCAAGATTATATGGCCGGAAAATGGCAGAGTTCACTTCTAACCCAGGCATTGACGCCAGAGCCTGAACCCTCAACCAGTCAATGCTGCTCCTCTGTTAAGCACTCCATTACTATTCATTGAGAAAATAAATGAAACGCACGCCTTAATCGATGAGTGGCAAAACCAAAATTGAAACCTAAATTGTTTGATTGATAATCCCTTCCTCTTTCCATGCAAACAGACAGCCTCTCAGGTACCACCAGAATGCAGCAGAAAGAGAAGATCAACAAATTGTGTTGCAGATAAGAACTATGGGAGGGGCCTTGTAATGCAGATCATAGAGTGATGTGGGTATCATCATTTAAGATTCAGGCAGGAACCAGTGACAATAGAAAAAACAGAGCCAACCGAAGAGGCCTTAAGTAAGGATTCAGATTCTCCAGAAACATCAAATGGGTTTACAGTTATTGTCACTAACACTCTTAGGTAATTCTTCTGCTCTGGATACCATTTTCCAGATCAGTTTTATGAAACTTTTGGTCAGAAATTTAGGATGAACACTCCAGAAGAATGCCTGGTTTACTTGCTCTGCGGCACCTTCCCCAGGACCTAGCTCATAGTAAGTGCTCAATAAACATCCATTTAGTAAATTCGTCAGAAATGTACATCAACAAATCCATCAGCAGTTATTTATTGGATAGTGTTATTAAGTCTGTACAGATCAAGACACAATGTGGCCCACAAGAAAAATGTCAGATTCCTTTTCATGGAGAGCTCATAAGTAGTAACAACTACCACTATTAATAAAAGGCATCATTATTGGGGACTTACTTTGTCCAGGTGCTGTGCTGTGCCTCTTTACATCTTATTAGATCATTTTCATACTTGCAACAACCTTAAGGTGGTGACGCTACTACTACTTACCTCCGTCGCCAGAGGTATAAAATTGGCATTTAAAGATGCTAATTCCTTTCCCAAGGACACAGAGCCAGGAACCGGTGGAGTCAGGATTTGAACTCAGGTCTGTTTGACTCTGGAACAAAGAACTATGCCAAATGTATTCATGCCATTATTTCGAGATCACTATGGGCAAAGCACATGAGGGCTATGACAGTCCGCAGTATTAGAGGATGGGAGTGGTTCAGAGGGAATAATGCAAGCAACACTCCTCCACTCTCTCCACGCCTGCATGTGCTGCTTACCGGGGTCTGAAATATTCCCACCCTCACCTGCCACAATCCTGTTTATTGCTTAGGTCTCAGATTCAGTGACACTTCTTCCTAGAAGTCTTCTCCAGCACTGTACAATTGGATTAATTGTTCCCTTCTTTATGCTTCCTGTAGACTCCCTGCCTATCTCCTGATATTTTTTTACCCACATTTTACTCACTTGTGTTTCTCACTCACTAGTCTTTGCATTCCTCCAGAAAAAGATTTTATTCTTCCAGGGCCTAACACAGTGCCTGGTATATAGTATGTCATTTAATAAAGATTTGTGGAATGAATGAATTTTGGGTAGAAATTGCCATCAGATGTATCCAACTAATATACAGCAAAATTCCAAAGAAGGAGTGCATTCTTGGATATCAGGAAAAAGGATTTCAGAAATGTTGAGTTGGGAGACCGTGCGGTTAGTAAGATTTCTGCCTCTGGTTGCTTGGACTGACTGTGTGAGCCTTGGGAAGTTATTTTTTCTCTCTGCACCTTTAAGTTTTTATCTGTATAATTAGGATAATGGGAACTGGGTTTTTGGGAAGTTGAAATGAGGTAACATTTAGAAACTCAAGTGCTCTGTTTTTTGTAAGTACTCAGATGTTTGCCATGGCTTTTGCTGCTGCTTGTTTTCTTGGCATTATTATTAGGGAAAGTTGGGAGAGTAAAGCATTTCAGGCAGAAGGACACTTCTGAGAAAAAGTAAAGCAATGTGAAGAGATCTCCTGCCCTCAGGGACAAAGACAGCTAAAATGACATTGGTGAGAAAGGCTGTAGATATTCAGGCCAAGAGCAAGATTCCTGTGAGCCGAAGCCTCAAATGCTCAGAGAATTAGTGAGTTGGTGAAATCATGCTCCATTCCTGTTTTTCTTTTTAATTTTTATTATAAAGATGTGGGGTACATTTCAGGGTTAGGTATATAAACATTGATCATGCAGGTACCCTTGTTGATGAGGTATGCCCCTCCCTCCCCCAGCAGTTTCCCTCAACTGCCAATCCCACCCCACCCCCCACAGTTTCCCACTACTGCCAATGGCTTTCTTGTAGCATTGTAATTGTTCAAGGTCACCTTATGAGTGAGAACATATGGAACTCAGTTCTATGTTTCTGAGATAAATCACTGAGTATGATCGACTCCAAATTCATCCAAGTTGCTGCAAAATTCATATATTTGTCCTTCATTATGGCTGCATAATATTCCATTGTGTGTATGTACCACATTTTTTTAATCCAGTCCAGCTTCAGTGGGCAACGTGGTTGGTTCCATGTTTTTGCTATTGTGAATAGAGCTGCAACAAACATACGTGTGCAGGTATCTTTTTTGTAGAATAGTTTGAGTTCCTTCGGGTATATTCCCAATAGGGGAATTGCTGGGTCATATGGAAGGTCAATTTCTCGTTCTTTTGGAAATCACCACACTGTCTTCCAAAGAGGTTGTACTAGTCTGTATTCTCACCAGTAGTGTAGAAGTGTTCCCTTTTCTCCACATCCTCACCAGCTATTAATGATGGCCATTCTTCCTGGGGTTAGGCGGTGTCTCAATGTGGTTTTGATTTGCATTACACTGATGATGAGTGAGGCTGAGCACTTTTTCATGTGTCTGTTGGCTGCCCGTATATCTTCTTTTGAGAAGTGTCTACATTCCTGTTTTTAAGAGCTGAATGTATGTGCCTGATGGCTATGTCTTTCCACTAAGTACACAGGCCAGATTCTCTGTAGTGACTGCCATCTTGTTCCCAGGAAGTAGATGAGTCAGCCATTTGGTCTTTGGGGAATGTGGGCTACTGATTCTTAATTCTTTCTGGGGAAAAGCAATGGGTCATCAGCCATCTTGTTTATCAGAAACATGGCACCCATTCCGCCTCTGATTCTAGCCATTGAGTCCTTTGCTAAGGTTGCCCAGCCCTAAAAGATTTGGGAAAAGATATGATTTGAAGTTTTGTGGCTAGGATTAGGGGGAGTGGGTGTATAAGATCCCTTAACTGGTCTCCTGCCTCTGATCTTCACTAGGCCTTACAGAAATAGCCAGTTAAAGTATATTTCAGAGTAGGCCATTCCTCTCCTTTCATATCTTTGGTGGGTCTCCATGGTCAACTCTTTATTTTTTAAATTTCCCATTTTTTCTACTTATTTCTCTTAAAGTCCTTCAGATGCACTATAAGCTCCTGTCACTTTAACATTCTGGCAGCACTACCCACCTTCCCTTCCCCCTCCAAAAACTCATGTGCATGCTATGAGTTTTTGTGCATGCTGATTTTGCTCAAACTATTTCTTTAATTTGGAATGCCCACTTCCTTTTATGACTATCAAGAGAGCCTGGATTTATGTGTGAGCCTGGATGTAATAACGACTGGAAAATAACATGGGATTATTGGTTTTTTGTATGTTGGTTTTCTTCCCAGAGATGACCTGTTTGATTTGAAATTTGGCTTAATGTTGTCTATTTGGCAAGAGTGGAATTGGACGGGCTAGAAATCTTTGTAGGGCTAGGATGAGGGACAGATCAAATCTAGACTTTCTAGTTAAGACTGTTGCAACCCATGGAGGTAGTTTGCATTTTATTCTACACACATTCCTATTTAACCAGCTTTCAGACTTTAAATAACCCCCAAATTTTTGAAAACTTCTACTATCTAAATGCAGAATAAAAAGTTTTCTAAACCAGGTGAAAGAATCACATAATTCTTGCATCCAGCAGGTAAATGCATGTTGACTGGATGTATAGATTAGAGTTGAGTGACTTAATGAGTTTGGCTATTGAACTGGTTAAAAACAGATGCCAGGTAAGAAAACAGCAGGTGGGTATAGACAGAAGGAGTGGGCCACGACTGCTGACAAGAAGGGAGGGTCCAGTGAAGACTTCAAGCTCACCAAGTATAAAGTAGTCTGGGAACCAAAACAAACAAACAAAAACAAACAAAACACCCTGCCACCACAGAAGTCCCCAAGGTGGTTATTACATGCACCAGTGCTCATGATTTAATCAGCAACCAGTTATTCTATGCTTGCTATGGACCAGTATTCATTCCAGGAAATCTAGGAAAAAGTACACAATGCAGTACCTAGCTCTGCAAATATTCATCATCTGTGACAATACTACACTGGCCAAGGGGAAAATGTGTATGGGAAGCTCTTTTTATAAAAGCAGAGGCATGTACCTATACTATTAGGAGGGGTTGAGTGCAATGTCTCATGCCTGTAATCCCAGCATTTTGGGAGACTGAGGCAGAAGGATCGCTTGAGGCCTGGAGTTCCAGACCAGCCTGGAGAATATACCAAGACTCTGTCTCTACAAAAAATAAAATAAGATAAAATTTTAGAGAGAAATAATTAGGAGGTTCTTCTCTTCAAAATGTTTAAAATTCTTTAGCCACTTACAAGACAAATTTGTTTAGTACAATTTCCTCAAAGATCCCATTTCCTGACAATGCTAATCATGGAGGCATTTCAGGATAATGACCTCATAAAATTCACATAACTGTCTGTCTCTGCAGACTTAGATAACACATAGTCATGACCTCACTTAGGTCAGGAACAGGGCTTAATAGCTTGATAGAACTATGGTAGGAAATACAGTGTGGTTTAAACGGTTTTCCCTCTTTCCTGTTGAGTCATTTAATGAAAGGCAGTATCTCATTTTACCTGAGTATTTTTTCTTCGAAAAGCCCACAGTGATGGGGCCGTGGCACATATGAGTCCTTAGTCAAAATGCTGGTTGAGTCCTGAGTTACATCAGGAACTCCCAAACTCATCCTTGTACTTAATTCATTTGAACATTTTTGATATTTCAGTTCATCAAGTCAGTCATTTAGAGTTGAGGAGTCTGAAGATCTTCCTCATTTTAGAAAGACTGGCATAGGGCATTTTCCCTGGGGAAAGACTTTCTCTACAAGAGAACTTCAAGAAGGAGAGCAGTTGGGTTCTGTGTCCCTTGAGAGACATGTGGGATAATCAGGCAATGACATTGACTTAGCCCGTGGTACTGGGGAGAAGGATGAATTTCTGTCTGAGAGGGAAAGAGAGATGAGAGATTGAGAATGAAGAATTTAAGAGTAGGAGAAGTCTTCTACAACTATTTGGCTTTCTGATCTCTTAAATTCTGAGGCAGGTCAGGGAAAACATGGTGAGAATGCTAAACTTGGAGTCAGGAAAAGGAAGTTCGCATGTTGGTTCTGCCTCTGACTAAGCCTCTCTGTGTGACCTTGAGGACATTCCCCAAGCCCCATCCCAGAGCATTTACTGCCTGCCTGTAGTATAAAGGAGTTACACTAGGTCTCTACATTTCTTCCACTCCTGGCATTCAAGGGTTCTGTAATAAGCTAAAACAAGAATTTTGTTTTTTAGTGCATGATACACAATGAAATGTTTACAGTGAAATGACCTATAAATTCTGATTAAATGTGAATTAGATGCAACTACAAAATGCAAAATTAGGGTGAAAATCATTACCCCTCTGTAGACCAGAAAGTATAATGTGGTTTCTTTGCAGTGTGAATAATTAATCTTGCACACGCTGAAATAAGCATTGGAAAACAGAGAGAAAATTAGACACTCTTCTCATGGGGGCTTTCTTCCCTTTTGGTGAGACCATTTCTTTCTATTTTTGCACCCTTGCTTTAAGAGGGGATAAATGCCCCCAGAGATTTCACTTGACACAGTGGAGCAAGCACTTGGAGCATCAGATCACCTGAGTGCACAAGCAATGATACCATCTGTGGAGTTCTTCACATGAATCCAGAGGACCTAAGTAGATATGGCCTCTGATCCATTGGGCATGGTGGGGAACACTTAGAGACATTTGTCCTGAGACAAAGGAAACTATATCTACTTGTTACACATGAACCTGAGCTGAGAAAATGCTTCCCGAGTCAAGGAATTCATGTTTACTGGGTGCCACAACTTGAGTTAGCACTTGCCATGTTTTTTTTTTTCTTATTTAATCCTCAGACTAAAAGCACCCTATCCAATTACAGTGTTTGATTTTCTGATTCCCATTTTTTTTATTAATGTGGAAGCTGAGTCTTGGAGGGGTTTAATAAAATCTTACAGTCTATAAATGGCACAAGTCAAGATTGAAATGTTCTCTGACTCCAGTGCTGGTTTTCTTCCACAACAGCATGTTGCCTTCCAGAAGTTCTAGCCCACTTATGTAGTAAGTCCTCACTTGTACCCCACAACTCTATAATAAATAAATAAATTTTAAAAATAAAATTAAAAAAAACTAAGAAATTTCTTAAAAAGACATACTTTTTTCTACCCTAGTTCTGCCTTTATTTGGCCATAAGTACTCAAAACAAACCAAATTTATATCTTAGTTTGTTCATTCTGTTAAAAATCACAAAACCAACAACCAACCAACCAACAAAAAAGTAAAACTATGACTTCTCTTCTTCCATGGTTTGAGGAGGGTCTTTACAAGGCCACAATTAATTGGGACTGGTGTCCCTACAGTCATGCAATGTGGTGCCCAAGACTATATGGGGTCCACATACATATGACCTGAAACCAAACGAAAATTGTATTATATACATGCAAATCTGTATTGTTTTAGAAAAAGTCTAAAGCTTTCTTGAGGCTCTCAGAAGAATCTATATCCCTAAATTTCTAAGAACCAGTAGGTTCATTATTGGGTCATTAAGTAACTAGTAGGTCTCTTTATGATGTGTTCTAGTTGAAAGCATCTGTAACCATCTGAAAGAAGTTAAGGTTTAGTATAGCAAAGAAACTCGAAGTCAGAACTCACACTTGCATCCGAGACCATGTGGTATTATGGAAAGAAACCTGGCAAAGATGAGAAGATTCTGGGTCCTAGTTGACTCTGCTCTGAGCCTACTCTATGAATCTGGGCACCTCTCTGGGCCCTCATTCAAAAAGAGATGCTAATTCCTGCCTGCCTACCCTAAAGTAGTTATTAAAAAAATCAAATGTGATAATATGAATGAAAGCACTCTGGAAAAATATTAAGTACCCTGTAAAAGTATGATATTAACTGTGAGATATTAAAGTATCAAGTCATTTCACTGGTTGTCAACTGAGAAAGAGGAAAAATTGCAAGCTCCATCAGCAAAGTATAGAAGCTTTGCTTTCTCATTCCTTTAGGAAGGTCCTACAGCTGATACTTATGCATATATTTCCTTTATTTTAATGAGGATTGGTTGCAAATGTACCTTACAAGATTCAGATGGAGATCATCACTAGTCTGAGAGCTGCTAAATAGAACATGTGGTTTCCTCTTTAGGCAAGTGTGTTCCTCTTTTAATGCCTTGATTTTATCATCCCTCATTCTCAAAAAATGGTCCGGGACCACCAGCACAAACATTATCTGGGAGTCTATTAGAAATGAAAATTCTTGGGCCCCACCCCAGACCTATTGAATCAGAACCTTTGGGGGTGGGTCCCAGCAGGCTGTAATGTGGTGGTTTATTTTTTTAATGAAACTATCATTTTACTTATTATTTTATTTTTATTTTATTTATTTATTATAGATTTGTGGGGTACAAGTGAGGACTCACTACATAAGTAGGCTGTATACAGGTGAAGTTTGGGCTTCTGACTGGCCCTCACTCTCTCGGTAGTGGACCACGTACCCTTTGTGTTGCCACATGACCTCCATCCTCATCCTTCCCTCCCTCCTCTAGCAGTGCCCTGCCACTTTCCATCCCACCCTTGTGCTAATGTGATTAGTGCTCAGGACCCACTTATGAATGAGGACATGAGTATTTGGTTCTTTGTTTTATTTCTGTGATAATTCACTTAGTATGATGGTCTCCAACTGCATCCAAGTTGTTGCAAAGGCCATAATCTTGTTCTTCTTTATGGCTGCATAATACCCTATTGTGTATAGGTACCACATTTTCTTTATCCAGTCTACTTTCAATGGATAGCAGGGTTGGTTCCATATGTTTGCTGTTGTGAATAGTGCATCAAACATGCATGTGCAGGTATCTTTTTGTAGAGTGACTTATGTTCCTCTGGATATAGTCCCAGGAGAGGGATTGCTGGATCATATGAAAGATCAACTTTTAGTTCTTTTAGGAATCACCACACTGTTTTCCATAGAGATTGAACCAGTTTACACTCTCACCAACAGTGTAGAAGTGTTCCCTTTGCCCCACAACCTCTCCAGCATCTGTTGTTTTTTGAGTTATTGATGATGGCCATCTGCAGGGATTCTCAAACTTGAATGTGCAGTGCATCAGGATCCTCTGAAGGGTTGTTTAAAACATAGCCTGCTGAACTAAAAGATCTGAAAATCGACCTTCCATACAACCATGCAATCTCCCTACTGGGAATATGCCTGGAGGAACTCAAATCACTCTATGGAAGAGATACCTACAGACGCATGTTTATTGGAGCATTATTCACAATAACAAAAACATGTAACCAACCATGCTGCCCGTCGAAAATAGATTCAATTTTTAAAATGTGGTACATATACATGATGGAATATTACACAGCCGTAAAGGACAAAATTATGAACTTCGCAGCAACTTGGATAGAGTTAGAGTTTGTAATACTCAGTGATCTATCATAGAAACAAAGAACCGAGTACCTCATGTTCTCACTCATAAACAGACCCTGAACAATTATCATAATACTATAAGAAAGGAATTGGCAGTAGTGAGAAACTGCCAGAGGGGACACACTTCATCAAAAAGCATACCTGATCTCAAACTAGGTGATGTGGGGATCAAAGTGAGGCCCAAACTTTACCTGCACAATGACCATTTGTATACCTAGCCCTGAATTGTACCCCACATCTTTCAAATAAAAATTTTAAAAAAAAGAGAATCCCTGGAGTAAATAGCTAAGTAAAAGGTAATGCCATGAACACATTTTAAAAAATCACTTAAAACAGTGCTGGAAATATGATAGATATTCAATAAACATAAGTTGTTTTCATATTTATTATGGTGTTGGTATTCCATAACTTCAAAGCTCAGAGAAGAATGCCTACCATGGAGTTAACCTTTCCATATTCCTGGCTTCGTTTCCCATGGCTGTTGTTCTCAAGTTGCCAAGGATGATGGAGGTGTCTATACTTCCTGATTCTTGGGAGAGCTATGTTCCTTGAACCCACACTCTAATGGAGAGAAATTAGAAGAAATGAGCCCATTACTGTACAAGTTCAGGGTGTTTTCAGAGGCCTGCATGAGGTACCTACAATTGGTCTTATGTAAATAGGGACTTCTCAGAGTAAGAAATGTCTAAATTTAAACGTCCGAGGAATGAGAGGGAGTGCTTGGCTAACTGTACTTTACAGCACACAGCAAGTAAGTGATAGTGTCGGGACTTGAATTTAGGTCGGTTCAATTCCAAAGTCTTTATTTTTAACCAGTCAGGTGAGGGCAGAAGATAGATTTTTATCAAGCTTGTCAGTTCTGCTAAATTGGTAGTGGCTTTCAAAAATGTGGATGATGAGTACTCTGAGTCCTTGACTTAGCTCAACTGAAAAGAATGCCATGATCAATTAGTGATGTCTGCCCTGGGTGCAGAAAAGGAGAGTATATGTGTCATGCATTTGCTGATCCTGCACTACTGAGTGCTGCCTTCAGGACTTCACACAAGAGGGAGAGATCCGCAGAGCTGCTTCTTATTCAGGTGAGAGTATCCCTGACTTCCAGGAACTTAGAGCCCAATGGCATCAGCAGGGGCTTATGTTAGTAGGAGGTAGCAAGTAACAGGTTAGGATGCTATGGGCTGACGGAGCATTCAGCAGGAAAGGGGAAACAGTTTTCTTTAAAAAGTGAAGACAATCAAGTTTTACAGTGAAAAGCAAACAATAAAAACAATTGATCCTATTAATTCACTAAACTGCAGAATATGTAGGTTAATCCCATTTTCATTTTTTACCTCTGTTACGTCTATCAGCACGGAAGGTGCTGATGTGACAGAAAATGACATTGTTTAGGAGTAATGGGATCCATACATGTTAAGCCCGCTCCATTATGCCCTGGGGAAACTCAAATTTTAAAAAAGCCACCCAAAATATGTGCATTCACATACCTAATGGCTTATCTGTGAACTCGTTAGGAAGTGACATCAGTCAGAAGGACTGAGAAAATGACTCTTTAAAGAAAAGATGATAGTAAATTTGTGCCAGTTTGCTTCACACATGGTTTATGGAATCTGTAAGATGGTAGGCAAGCTCTTTGAAGGCTTATCAAATATGTTTTTTTCCCACAGTACATTTGTTAAACCAATGTATGGATTGATATCATAATAATGACAATAACGGGCCCGAAGTTTCAAAAATAAAATAAATGGGTACCATCAAGTCAGTCAGAGCTTGGAAATGGCTTCTGCATGAATTTCCTTTGCAAAGAGTCTTTTCACTTTCGCCAGGCTCGCTCTCACATTTCACTGTTGCAAGCACTTTTTACCCTAGACATTGAACGAGTGCTTGTGGGATTTCTGGGGGGGAAGTGCTGTTTGTTTTTGTTTTTTGTTTTTGTGTGTGTGACTCGTGTATCAGGTAGAGAGATGAAAAGGAAAAGATGATCTTCCCCAAAGTCCCAAGGTCAAAACTGTTTGTCATCTAGGCATTTGTCTCCAGGAAGAATGTTGTAAATGATCATATCTCACTAACCAGGACTCAGCAAGTCAATGTGCCCTGCTTTCAGAGGCTCATGTTGTGATTGAAGGTGGGTCTCATCACTCTGCCCCCCTCTATTCCTCACCACCCCAGGGCTTCTGCTCCTGCTTGTCCTGTTCCTCTATGGTCCCACCTACCTGCAGCCCTCAGAAAAACTAGCTTCTCCCTGGTCCACCTCCCCTGGCACATTTACATCAGAGTTGGGGGAGGGGCTTATCACTTGGAACTTGTTTACCTTATCTTACTTTAGAAGACAAGATTTTTGACGATACCAGGATTCAAAACATTTCTCTGGTCAGCTCATGTTGACCAGTGCAAAAGTATCTCTGATTCATTGTACATTTACAAGATTACCTGAAACCTCAACAAGGGGAAGAAAAATGACAGTAGTCTGTGTAGAAAAGGTTCTGGGTACAGGTCGATAAGGACTTTACCTTTACTCATCGCTACAGATTAGATAATCTCAGGGAGAACTTAAGAAATGACCCCTATATGCAGGAAATGTTTCTCTTAGTATCTTCTATGTTCAAATTCCAGCATGAAGAAGGTATTCTAGAACCTGGGGTTTGAGGACTGCAGTTCAGATTCCATGTTAAATGGAAGGGAGAAAACCAGTTAAAGGTTCACATTTCATAGTTTTAATGCAGTCAAGATTCAATAACATCACCTTTGCAGGGTTCCTGGTCCATTTGTGCAGCAGAAAAACTCCAAGTCAGTTCAGAGAAGCTGTCTAGTTGGCTGTGCAATCCATGAAGCCCTGGTCGGCTTCCAAATATATGGCCCTAGTATGTGTCTACTCTTTGAGCAATCCTGCTACTGAAGCTTGACTGTGTACTGTCATTTGTCCCATCCTACTCTTTTTGCTTCAGATACATAGGCTAGTTTCTCCTCCATTTCACAGAAGACACAGCCCAGTGTTTTGGGTGGAACCCAGGAATGGTGGTAGTGGGGAGATTTGGGTTCCACTCCCACTTCAGTGGTCAGCACATTGCATGACTTTGGACAAGGTTCTTCCAATCCCAGCAGCACCAACTATCCAGCATCCATTCATTTAGGGTTGGTTGATCTCTAAGGAGCCTTTCTGACTCTAACATTCTAGAACTTAGTGGGAACTGGAATTCTGTGTTCAGTTGAGTTCAGCACAACCAGCATTTGCAGACTGACTTCCTCTTTGCCATCAAGCACCACATGGAGCACTGCAAGAGCTCTCCCTGATACCACAGCACTCACAGGCAAAGGGAGAGTGGGATGAGAAAAACAAGTTTATAGATATTCCAGTGCACAGCAGACTATGCTATGTGCTGTAAGCAAAGTACAGATGATTATAGGGTCTAAAGAGGCAGAAATTGCACTTATTCATAAAAAGTCATGGCATTTCAGATCAGCCTTAAAACAGAGAGAATTCAAACAGGACTCAGTGAAGTTTCTATAGCAACATTTACTGAGCAAGTATTATGTGCCAGACAGTGATCTGAGCACTTTGCACACAGTAACTCATGTATCTCTCTTAGTCTTTTGAGATTCAGACTATGATTATTTCCATCCTGTCTATGAGGAAACCGAGGTATAGACTGGCTAAGGAACAGGCTTATGCTCATACCACAAACAATTAGCAAGTGCCAGGATTCAAAGCCCAGCGATCTATTACCCATGCCCAGTCACTTAGTGTGGAAATTCTACTAATTCTCACATAAGGAAGGTCACTGACCTGCAGTGAGGAAGCCCTGACTCTGCAGAGTCTCTGGGTAAGTATTTTTGGCCAATCCTCAGTTTATTTTCCTTTTAAAAACAATTGTTTTTAATATAGGCAGGGTCCCACTCTGTTGCCCAGGATAAAGTGTATTAGTGTGACCATAACTCACTGCGGCCTCCAACTCCTGGGCTCAAGCAATCCTCCTGTCTTAGCCTCTAGAGTAACTGGGACTACAGGCATGTGCCATCACTTCTAGCTTTTTATTTATTTTAATTTTTAGAGACGAGGTCTTGCTTTGTTACCCAAACTGCTCTCAAACTACTGACCTCAAGGGATCCTCCTACCTCAGCCTCCCAAGGTGCTAGAATTACAGATGTGAGCCACTGTATCCAGCTGACCCTCAGGTTTCTTATCTGTTTTGTAGGAATGCAAAATACTTTCTTCATCGGGTTGTTATGATGATTCGGCAAAATGGCAGGAATAAAAATAGATTTTAAATAATTAAAAGTTCTATGTGATTTTAAGTAGTAGAGCAAATCAGAGGAGCAATTTGGGAAAACATAGGAGGAGGTGAAGCATGGAGCATATTTAGGGCAGAGCGATTGTTCAGTGTTCAGGTCTCTTCCCCACAGTTTCTGAGGTTCCCACCCAAACCCTTGTCCCATCTCACCTCCTCTAGCCCCGCCAGGCCTTGACTCTGCTCCTCGCTGTGGAGAATGACAAGTCTAGTATCTTTTTCTTGTGTTTTGTAATACTGAAACTGACTCCAACGTGCCAGCGCAATTCTCATCAGCATTTTAGCTCTTTGGCAGCATTTGAGAGAAAGAATGAGACCCTTAGCTCTCAGTACTAATATAGACATTGGCACATTACTTTCAGCTGAATTAACTAATGTAGGAATGACGCTAAGGGACAGTTAGAGTGGAGTGAGAACTTCTCTGCATAAATAAATAGACATCCCAGCATTGACTGTGCCGCAAGATGTGTTATTATCGTCCTATTGTTACCGGATAAAGCAGGATGTTCAGATGGTCCCTGTGACCATGGGGACAGGTGGGAAAGCTGAAGAGATACAACATCCAAGAAGTGGACAGGAGCTCAAGAGATAGCAGAAGGCTCAGTGGCTGGAGGTCAGAAGACCTGGGTTTGAGTCCCAGCTTAGCTGACTGGCCTAGGAAATGTCATTTCTACAAATTGGCACAATTGATAAAGATGCTCTCTAAAACACCTTCGATTCTGATAGCCTAAAAACGCCCAGGTTATTTTTTAGCAGAAACTTAACTACAGCTATTCTTAGGCGCCCAACTAGCAGCTACGTGTGATTCTACATTTCTTATGAACTGCAGAGGGAAAAATTTTGAGCTGCATGTTGCTCTTATCACTCTTAGTGGCCAGGTGATGTTGCCTATAAAACAATAACAACATCACCTCAGAGTGGTGGCAGCAGCAGATGCTATAGTCATCATTTACTGAGCCAGGAGCTGTGTAAGGAACATGTGCTCGATGCATTTAATGCTCAGAACCACCCCCATTGGATGGGTACTATTACTGTTTCCATAACACAGATGAGAAAGCAAAGGTTTTCGAGTTATGAGTTAACTTGCCAAAGGATGGAGTGGAGATTTGAACCCAGGTGTCTGCCATTAAACTCTGTGCTCTTAGCCACTCAGGCGTCCAGCCAGGAGTGAACACAGGCACATGAACCTAAGTGTTTTGGGTGGGCCTTTCAGCCCCAGAAGCCTCCCTTACTGAAAAAATGATCTCTAATGATGTTTTTCATAGGGATCAGAGCCTTTCTTCCCAGTCAGAAGGAAGTCATTAACTCCAGAGTAAAAGAATGGGTCAATCATCTTTTTTTAAATTTTATTTTATTATAGAGCTGTGGGGTACAAGTGAGGATAGATGAACTACATAAGTAGGCTGCATGCAGTTGAAGTTTGGGCTTCTAACTGGCCCTCACTCTGCCTGTAGTGAACCAGGTACTCTTTATGTTGTCACATCCTCCATATCCTCCTTCCTCACTCCCTCCCCAGCAGTACCCAGGACTGCTTATCCCTCCCTTGTGCTAATGTGACTATTGTTCCAAACAATCCTTTTTCTGAAGTTAATTCTAATGAGGCAAAAGTGGGCAGGTCTCCACTGGTGGAGAGAGGACGACAAGGAGGAGAGTGGCATGGGAAAGGGGGCTGCATGTGCCACCATCTCCCCAGCTGTCTGAGAGATACTCCCACACAGGAATCCCTGACCCCTGCTTGACACTGTTCAATGACTCTGACCATGGAAAGGGTGCAAGAAAAAGTACACCAGAGGGAGTCACAGTTGGTAGATCAGACAGAACAGAGAAACCAGCTGCCTGTCCCAGACTCACTCAGAAAACCTCTGTTCCCAAAGCAAGTGCCAGGTAGACAAGAGTATTCCTGGGACACAGCTCCAGTCCTTACGGGGAGGACTCACTGGATAAGACAAGAGGCCAACCCAGGCACAGACAGCATTAATGCAAGATGCTAAGTACCATAATGAGAGTCCAAACAACTTGCTTCGGGTGTAGAGTTGAAGGAGGATCAGACACAATTAACTCTACCACAAATCAGAAAAGTGCTAAGAGTGTTAACAGAAGGACGAGCCAAGAGCTATGGGAACCTAGAGAGGATAGATTAATCCCGCCTGGGGCTCTCACAGAAGAGGTGGTGTTTGAGTGGGACCTTGAAGGATTGGAACCAGTGGCTAGGGTAGTGATGAGACTCTGCTCATCACAGGGGAGTCAGCATAGAGAGGGTTGTGCTGTTTGCTTTTCTGAAGGCAGGATGGCTGTGAACATGGGGCTGAATCCAGACTGACCTGATTTTGATTCCCAGATCTGCCATGTCTGTATGATATTGAACTTTGGTATTTTTATCTGTAGATGAAGATCCTAGTCTCCTCTTTATGGGATTGTTATGGGGAACAAATACATTAACTCTTATGTTTAGTAGTGTAAGTGTTGGATAAATGCTCAATAAATGATAGCTTTTATCGTCTGTCTTGTTACTATTGCAGGGAACAGTATCTCAGTCTTCTGTGTGACATTCCAGGGCTAACCAGCAACTATTGGATAGTAGACAACTTAAAAAATTAACTAGCCTGAGCAACAGGACAAGACCTTGTCTCTATAATAAATCGGAAAAAAAATTAGCTGGGTGTGGTGGCATATGCCTGTGATTCCAGCTACTTGGAAGGCTGAGGCAGAAGGATCACCTGAGCCCAGCAGGTCGAGGCTGTGGTAGCCGTGAGCATGCCACTGCACTCCAGCCTGGGTGACAGAGCAAGACTCCGACTCGAAATGAACTAAATGCACTTACATCTTCATTGATCTTTGCCCTCTCCTCAGCCTTATATGGTGAGCATCTTTGCCTACTCTTGGATCACAGTTTTGCTTTTTTATTTGTTTTGATTTGCTTAAAACCCATACAATAGATAAAATTATTGGTTTCCTTTTCAGCAGGTGGCTCTTCCTGCTATAAATTTCTTCTTCGGAGGGCACATTCTTTATGGTATCCTTAGATCAACAGTGAGTGCAGAAGAGCAATTGCCATAGTCAGCTTCTCAGCTGGAGTCCTGTCTCACCCACAGACCAGTTCTGTTCCTCTCTTGGTCATCACCATGCTGGGTATCATCATCGAGTGTTGGAATTGCAGCCACATCTTTTGTTTTACCAATGAGGACCTCAAGGCCTCGAGACAGGAAGGAACTTGTCAAGTTTATACAGAAAGCCAGGCAGGAATGGAATGAGTACTAGACCCCACGTGTGCTGACTCGCAGACCAACGCACTCAGTGTCCATTCATGACCTTTCTGCCTCAGCTCTGCAGATATGAGCTGTGATGAGGTCACAGATGCCTTTCCTTCTTTCCATTTCCCCTTCCCTTTCCCTTCCTCCCTGCTCTGGGTGAAGGTGGAAGCTACAGCCCAGTTAGAGACGTGCATTTCCTGTTTCCAAGAGGCATCCTCAGGATGCTTTTCACATGCCGGATACTGACCCTGGGGCTGTCGCAGCTTGGAGCCCAGTTGACAGCCAGTGAAGTGAAGTGGGAAGACTGGAAACACTTTAAACTGTCTCAGCACTGAAGAAGGTGAAAAGAAAGCAGGTGGGAAATGTCTGAGATGACCGACATCATAGAGACTTGACAAAGATGAAGAAGCTTGAAGGGTTTCCTTCTCCTGCTCCCCTGAGACCAAGGATGTAAATACTTTTAATCTTACATGACAGCTCCACCTGTTTAATGGTGACCAGGTTGAGGAGTATTCTGAAGCTATGCCTGGGCTCCATAAGAAAGAATGTTAGGAAACAGTATTATGAAGTCTGGCATAGATAATACAAGGACAAAGCAGCAGTGTGTGTGTGTGTGTGTGTGTGTGTGTGTGTGTGCGCGCGCTCGCACGCGTGCACACACACACATATGCATACACGCATGCACTTGCATGCACCACATGGTAGGCATTTCTGTCTTGGACTTTTAAAAGCATACTTGTTGACCTGGTGCAGTGGTTCACACCCACAATTTTAGCACTTTGAGAGGCTGAGATAGGATCACTTGAGGCCAGGATTTTGAGACCAGCCTGGGTGACATAGTAAGACCCTATCCTACAAAAGACCCTCTTCTTGGAAGCCTTCCCTACTCTCCCTTTTGTGAAGGGATTGCCTTTTCATCTGAACATGCAGAACATGCCATGCCTCTGCTATAGAATTGATTTATTTTTTCTCTGATACAGTTTGTATTAGGGCTCATGAGTCTGTCTCAGTCATCACATTAGCGTGTCCTTCTTAAAGGCAAGGGTCTTGGTTTTTGTTTTTTCTATACTATGCACATATGATATGTCAAGTCACTCAATTACAACTCAGTGAATGTTGTGGTATTAGATATGTGGTAAGGTGATTTGGCAGACTGCTGAAGACTCATACTGTGGAATCAGACACATGTGAGTTTGAATTGTAGCTCTGCCGTTATTGGGACTATGACCTCTATGTACCCATGCTTCAGTCCCTCTTTTGTTAAGTGGCAATAATAACAATGTGCCCCTTCTAGGGCTGTTACAGAGATTAAGAGTTAATGAGTGTAAAATATTCAGTCTAGTTTGTGACATCCAAGGGCTCAGTATAGGCAAGCAGCTATTAGTAATGTTAGAAATAATAATGACAATGATTATCATTATCATTTGTTGCCACTGTGATTATCCTGATAACCAGGATCCCCAAATCCTCATGTGAGGATTATATACAAAGTCATGTGAGGGAAATATGCAAAGGAATACATTAAAGTGAACAAAAGCCCAATATTGGGCAACTCCCTCAGGTTCCCTCCTGCTCTGGGAGCTTTTCTGTTCTCTCAATAAATCCTGCTTTCTCAAAAGGAAAAAAAAGACCAATATTAACTGGTATGTTTATATGTCAGTCACTCCAGACCCACACTGTGGACTTCTGTGGTTGAAGGACCCAAGAAAGCATCTTTTCCTGAAGCCTTGCCTAATCTTGGCTTTCAGGATCTCAGCACTATGGAAACTAGAAAAGTTTAACCCAAGGATATATATGAAACAAAAGGAATTTTTGTCCAGTGCCTTGAAGAAGACAGGTCCAAGCTTCCCACCTCAAATCTTCAGAGTGGAAGTCCCTCCCTTCCATGCTTAAATCAGCCCCTAGATCTGCACAGCATTACCGAAGAAACAAATCCAGTGGAGACTTCATGACTCTAGTGCCATGGCTCATAACCAGCCTTGTCTTCTTCCCAGTCCTAGAGGAAGTGTGTTACAGGTGTGTTGTAACACACACCTGTAGTTCTGGCTACTTGGAAGGCTAAGGCAGAAGGATTGCTGGAGCCCAGCGGGTTGACATTGGGGTGGCCATGAGCGTGCAACTGCACTCCAGCCTGGGTGACGACGGAGTAAATCAAAAAAAAGGAAAAGAAGAGAAAAAAACATAAAAAAAGAAAAGAAAGTGCTATGTAATTGCTCTTTAGAATTATGGCATCAGACTCATGAAATTAGTTTTAGAAACATTAAGTGGGATATGTGAGTATAATCAATGTTTTTTCAGTACTCATTATATGCAGTGCTCTCTGTTTATGTATTTTGTGCTAACACACACAACTCTACATAAAATAAATGGTATTGTCTCCATTTTGTAGATGAAAAAAATGAAGCACTGATTTTTTTTTAAACAGGCAAGTGGGGAATAGTCATGTGTCGGGAGCCGCAACTCCTAACAGAAGGCAAATTAAGGGTTACCTGAAAATGGGAAAAATGCTGGCTGGGAGCAAGGCTCCAGCTAAAGCGGCCGTACTGGAGGCAAAGCCCCATGGATCCCATTGATGGGGCCCCTTTGATCTCTAGGAGTGTGTTCATAAGACAGAAAGTACCCTTTTCTGATGAAGCATTAACTGATAAGCGAGGATGATGTATTGGTGAAACTGAAGTTTGAGACATGAATAAGGAACACAGCAAAAGCACAGCCATTAGAGACGCTAGAGAATGTTTAGTTATCATCATCTCCATAAAAAGCAAAACCATTGTGTATAAAGAAAATAAAAGAACTTTCCCATTCTTTATTTTTAATGGTTAACAGACCCTATACTAAAATAACACCTTAGACGGGTAAGATGGAGGAGGAAGTTTGTGAGACCTGAGACAAGTCAATCCTGAGGGCAGCTGCTTTAAACATAATTTAAGAAAGCATAGACATAGTAGATATAAGTTTGTAAGAGTAAAATGATCTAGTAGTATAAGTATAATAATATAGGAGATAATAGTTAAGTAGATAAAAATAGGATGATGATTAAAGATAATTAGATGAAAAATAAGTAAATAGAAAACAAATATAGGATATAAGAGTAGTCAAGTGTAATTCATATAAAGGTTGTTAAGCATTATTAGATTATGATTCATATAAGTAAAATAAGAATAAAGATAGATACATAATAGGAAAGTTTATAGGAAATAATTAAGAAATAATAAAATTAGTTATAAGAAACAATAAAATTAGTTATCGATGTAAACGCCAATATATTGCTGCTAAGTTACCTGTAAGAATTGTTAGAAACATGATATAAAAGGGGTAAGGGTTAAAAGATTACAGTTAATTATTGTTAGCCAAAGTTGTTTCGTTCCTGTCTGTTGGTTTTCACATAATGGAAACAAAAAAAGAATAGGAAGAAACAAATAAATCATTGTAAAACATTTGATTGTGAAGGAGAACATAATGTAAGCATTTGTGGGCATATGTGTGAAGGGGCTGAGGGTTGAAAATGCCTTATATAAACATGTGAAAATTGAATACACTTTGGAAGAGTCCCGAACTCGACCCAGGGAGTTGACTTGTGTCTTCTTCCTTCGCCGCATCTGATTCTCTCGCCTCAGGCCCTAACCCTTGTGTTGGAGTTGGTCTCTAACAGTCAGGTAACTAATAAGATTTAAGCTCTGAAAAGATACCTGCACACGTATGTTTATTGCAGCATTGTTCACAATAGCAAAAACATGGAACCAACCGTGCTGCCCATCGAAAGAGGATTGGATAAAAAAAATGTGGTACTTATACATGATGGAATATTATGCAGCCATAAGAAATGAGAAAATTATGAACTTCACAGCAACCTGGAAAGACTTAAAGTCTATAATACTGAGTGATCTATCACAGAAACAAAGAACTGAGTATCACATTCTTATTCAGAAACGGACCTTGAACAATTATCATAATACTATAAGAAAAGGATTGGTAGTAGTGGGAAACTCCCCAGGGGTGGGGAGTGGGTGGGATTGGCAGTAGTGGGAACTTGTTAGGAGGGGCACACCTCATCAACAAGGGTACCTGTATAATGAACATTTGTATACCCAACTCTGAACTGTACCCCACATCTTTAAAATTAAAAATTAAAAAAAAATTTTTTTAAACTGTTTTGAACAATGGAAACAGTGTCTCAGTAGGTGTAGTGCATCAAACATAGAGTACTTGGAAGATGATTGAAGTTTAAATGTAAGAAGAAATACGCAATTTTTCATACATAAATTCAATTTTGCGGGGGAACGCCTCCCTCTGGAAATGACTGTGCTTGCATGACTCGTGACTGTTCTCTTATAGATGAGGAAACAAGTCTTCACTTAAGGAGGAAAATAGTTCACTCACTTGTTTATTCCTTTTCTTGGCATTGATTGTACCTCTCTGTGCCAAGGACTATGCTCTCCATTGGGCAGGTATGCTGAGAAAAGAGAACAAGGCTTTCACGCACTTATAGCCTAAAACAGGACAGATGGTCAACAAGCCAATAATTAGATGCAGTGAACTCCCTCATCACCAACCCTCATCCCACCACCCCTTTGGACCAACTTCACTCTCCACTGGTTCTGTAAACACCCAACTGATGCCCTTGTGTGCTGAAAGCTCCTGGCCAGTGACCTCTTCCCAGATCAGCCCATCCATGTATTTCTACTCACATCACCTCTGCTGAGGAATCCATTCTGTTTGTTTTCAAACCAATTTATGTCTGTTTTTTTATTGCATTTGGTCAGTTTGACTAAAAATTATGTAGACTGATGAAATTTAAGTGCAAAATTTTATTTTGCATTTTATTTCTTTAGACCCTAACTTATACTTTTGAAAGCCTCTTAGATGAATCACTAAAATTGTTGTAATATTAGATGTAGGACAGACAACTATAAAAGATTGAGGAAAAGCACACACAAAAATTTTTGCACTTGCATTTTATTTTATAAGCGTCTTCAAGTTTCTACTATGTAAAAAGATTGATAAATACATGTGCACTTGGTGTTTGGTTTTTTTTGTGATGTTCCATCTTAACCATCTTTTTTCAAATAATCTAATTGCCATTTCCGTTGCATCAGATAAGTGGTTTCCGACTGTAATTATGACTTGAGTGATGTGAAGGAAACAAATGACACACTGTGGCAGAGAACAACCGGGTGACCTGCTTAGGGTGGTCCTTGAAAGACAGGAAGAAGCCAGCCAAGAAAGAGTGGAGGAGAAGCATTTTAGGCAGAGGGAACAGGATTGGAGATGCCAAGGTGTGTTGGAGGTGCAGGAACAACAGATGAGGGGAGGGAAGGAGTGAGGTTGATCAGGTCTGCAAGGCTCAGATGTTGCCGACCCTCAGAGGTCACAGGGAGGAGTTTATTCAAGGCATACCAAGAAACCTGAGGGGCTTGAGGAGATGTGCTATGACAAGATGTGACTTCCATTTTCAAAATAACCCTCTGGCTACTATTTGAAGGATGGATGAGGGTGGAGAAAAGGAAAGCAGGGAAGGTGGAGGCAGGAAGAAAGTAAAGTAATGAAGGACAACAATAGAATGCAAGTCTGCAGGGAAAGATGAGCATGTGACAGAGCCCTAGGCCAGGGTGGTGATGAGGGTGAGAAGTGGGAGTGAAGATATATTTATGACATCTTTAGCAGGTCTTGAGTTAGTCAATCAGCATAACCAAATAACTGGCTTTCCTTCTAGTTTGACATGCATTGGCTGTGCTACTCAGAGCAAGCCACTTATCCCTTGGAAACTCACCTGGAAAGGGGGAATAATAATATCCTATCCAGCCCACCTCACATTTGGGTTGTGTGACTTAAATAAAATGGTGGCTCACATGGGTACCACACTTGGTGGAGAATCTAGGACTTTGATCATCGTATTCCCTCATCTGATCCTCATAGCAATTTAGGTAGGTATTATGGTTTTCACCTTCTAGGTGAGCAAATCAACACATATTAAATAGTTATTGAACATCTACTCTGTCAAGGTCAGGGATAGGCTCTGAGACTTTAGAAGCAAATTGGAGGCAGCCTTGCCCTAAAGAAACTTACAATCGGGCTGGGCACGGTGGCTCACCCCTGAAGTTCCAGCACTTTGGGAAGCCAAGTGGGAAGATTGCTTGAGGCCAGAAGTTTGAGAACAGTCTGGGCAACATAGCAAAACCTCATTCCTACAAGAAAAATGAAAAAAGATAGAGAAAACAAATGCTTGTCTGTACAAAGAAATTAACAGATTGGCTAGGTGTGGTGGCATACCCTGTAATCTCAGCTACTAGGGAGGCTGAGGTGATCCTTCTGGTCTTCCTTCCAGGAAGTCAAGGCTGCAATGAGCCATGATTGTGCACCGCACTCCAGTCTGGGTGATGGAGTGAGACCCCACCACCACAACTCTAGATAGATGATAGATGAAATGATAGATAGATAGATAGATAGATAGATAGATAGATAGATAGATAGATAGATAAACTCACAGTCTAATGAAGAAGACACATGAAAATGCTAAGTGATAGCATATCAAGATAAGTGCTAAGAGAGAAAGTATATCACAGCCTTAGAGGAAGAAGTAATTAATTTCCTCTGGAAGGATTAAAAAGCTTCTCACTGGAGTCAACATCTGACTGGGGTCTTGAGGGATGTCTAGAAGTTTTCCAGGTGTGGAGTGGCATTTTTGAGGAGCATGTGTAGAATTGTGACAACCTGGGAGCAATTGCTTACTGCATGCGAACATAGGGTTAGGGGTCTGTCTTCAGTGGACTATGAGGAAAGGAGTGGGAAAGTGAATCAGGACAGTAAGTCTCCCTCTCCTCAAGTGCTCTGGGGTGACTTACGCAAAAGCAGGAAAACTAGTACATCAGCGTCACTGTCGTGTTGTGCTCAAATGCTCCCACTAGTTTCACACAATACGGGTGCCTGTGCTTTCCACTTCCTTCTTTCTTGCTCACTGTTTCACTGTTTTCCCTAGAGTTAATTTGAATCTCAGCCACCCCCCAAAACTCTCTCTCTCTCTCTCTCTCATTCTCTCTCTCTCTCTCTCTCTCTGTCTCTCTCTCTCTCTCTCTCTCTCCTGGAAATCTTCGTTTTAACAGGGACATGCAGAGAGAGCACTCCAGGATAGTGAGAGATGCTTCCATTCTGAGAGTGTTTTCCTGGATCCTGGATTCTGTTCCTTGGGAGGAGTTGTTTCCTGTTATATTTTGAGAAGCTCTGAAAAATGATTCAAATGTTCATACTGGGTAGCAGGGAGCACTGTGGCAGAGAAGGCAGCTGAGCTTTGGCTAAAGAGCCTCTGTTGGCGGATGTTGTCCAGGAGTTTCAGCCCCTGAGTTTCAGCCCCTGGGCCAGGCAGCATGTGCTCTTTGCTCTCCTGCCTCAACACCCCCTCCTGTGAAATGGCAAGTGAGAAAATGTGCTCAGTGCTCAGTCAGAGAAGTACAAGAGTATTAGAGCTGATCAAATCTCACTTCTTTTACAAATGAAGAAATGAACTCCCAAGAGACGAAATGACTTGCCTAAGGTCCTCTAGAGATCTTGCTTGGTCATGCATTCATCGATTCCATTCAGCCATCACGTTTTGATGCCTCCCTTCTGCCAGATATTGGGCTGGATGCTAGGACTGTGATGGGAAGTAAAATAGACACGGTTCCTGCCCTAGTGAAAGAGATGAAGTTACACAAGCAAAATAATTAAAGACAGCGATAAGCTATGATGGAGATAAACAAGAAACTGCAATAAAAAATACAAGAGTGGAGCGTATATTTCAGAGAAGGTCTCTCTGAAGAGAGAACATTTTATTTAATGTAATTAATTAATTAATTAATTAATTTGTTAGTTCATGTCTTTTATTAGCTCATACACAATTACTTCTCTTCTGGTTTGTTGAAGCAATAAGTCAGACAACATTTAAGCTGAGATCTGAAATATAAGAAGGGGCCAGTCACTTTAAAAGGGCTGGAAGAGTTTTCTAGGAGAGAACAGCTTGTGCTGAAGCCTCAAGGCGACAAAGTTTGTACTGGCCTGAAAGGTAAGAGAAAGACCAGCCCAGGTGGAGGGGGCATGGCCTAGGGACAGATGTGACAAGAGAGATAAGCTGGACCAGAGCTTGCCTTAGATTTCAAAGTGTCCCTGCGAGCAGATTCTGGATTGATCTCACACCCCATTGAAAGAAAAAGGCAAGTGCATGTTCGTAGCAAGATTCTAATAGTTGAGCATTTGTTTTAAATGTGGTATTCTCAGTATGCTTTGCTGAGACCACAGATTACAAAAGCAAAAAGAGAAAGGATTTGGCTTTTCTTCTGTGTTTGCCCCTCAACTTGATTAGTGTTCACAACTCTGAAACTCAGCCCAGGGCAGGGGTCAGGAGTGAATTCAAATATAGATGAAATGGTATTTAGTTTCTAGTGGTGCCATTTGATTTTACATCCGACACCTCTTGTCTTCTGTAACCTTATTTTGTCCTTCATTTTTGTCCTTTTGCCTTCTCAGAGGATACCCCTAGCTGGAAGATGAATTTGGCTGATTTAGGGCACCCTTGGGCACCCTCGGGCTGTCCTCTGCTGATTTCTGGAAAACTTTGCCTTGATTGACAGGTACTGATCAAGTTCATGGCTGTGCATTGCACTGTATGCTTGCCACTTGGCTCAGGAAAAATTATTTACATATATGATTTTCATAGGAAAAGAATAGCAAATAAGACACAAAAGGTATTTTCTCCAACTCACCCAGGGAACAGGAATTAAGACAGTCAAAGGGAGTCTGGCTTAATTTACTGAATGATTTACCAGGTGTTCCTCACAGTAATGTTTCATTCATGAACCAGCAGAAGTTGCTCTGTGTTTGTGGGGATCAGGGAAGTGACTGGGCCAGAGGCAGGGGAAGCTGTGAAGCTGATCTCTCCCATAACCCCTTTCCCTTTGGCTAGTGTCTGCTTTTATTTGTCCTGCTTTGGTTGATACATGTGCTAGTTCCCCAAGGCTGCAAGAGAAGGCAGAATCGCATAGATTGATCCACACCAAGGCCCTCCAGTGAATCCCACCTCCTACCCCCAAACAAGGCTGAGTGAATATTCACCCCAGCTCTGGAATGAAGCTTTAGCCTTGGCCCCTAAACCCTAACCAAGAATGAGCTTCTCTGACCCCCTGGCTCACATCCAAGTCCCAACCTTATTCCAAACAGAGCTCCTCACCCCAGTTCCAGACTGAGCCCTTGGCCTGACCCTTCTGGCTGAGCCACCACATGTGGCTGAGCCTTGGCCTTGAAGTGTCCATCCACAATGTTGTGAGTGCCACTTTGTGAATAAGCCTCTGAAAACTCCTGCCATCTTTAGGCAGCCGTCTCCCTTGCCTTCTCATCAGAGTGGCCTTTAGCCATGGAGCAGTGTCACAGCCTCCTCCTGTCCTATGCTGGTCAGTGCTCAGGAGAGGGAGCCTGGAACTCAGAACCTTCCAACCTACTTGCCATATTTCTGTCCTTTTGTCGAAAATTTAGTTGGAGTCTATCTGTGAGCTTCGATATGCCTATCGAAGTCTTATATGGAAGTCAGCGAAGTGGCATTCAGTCAAATTGGGACCTTAGCAATTGATTCTGGCCCTGTCAGGGTTCCTTTCCCGTGCCCCTCCTATACTGTGAATATCCAGGTCACCATCAAACAGCTACATGATATGGAAAAGGAAAATGTAGACTCAGACCTGTATCTACCCTTTCCCAGCTACATGACCCTGGGTTTCTCATCAAGATCATCATTCCCGCCCTGCCTACCTTACGAGTATTCACAAGAGACTGAAAATCATATAATACCCTGTAAGTTATTATTATCTCTCCTACCCTGTCAGGATTTCACCCTTGTTATCCAGTAGAGGAATAGTATGGTATAGAAACTTGCAACTATACTTAGTCTTTCTAAGTAAAGTTTTATTGAAACTTTGTCACATTCATTTGTTTATATTTTGTCTTTGGCTACTTTTGTATTGAGTAGTTGCAACCAAAACCATATGGCCCACAAAGGCTAGGATATTTATGACTTGGTTCTTTGCAAATAAAGTTTGCTGATACCTGGCATAGAGGATCAGGGTGATGACCCTGAAGTTGGAATACCTGTGTTTGGATCCTGGATCTTCTACTTAATGGCTATGTGACCGTGGGCAGTTTAATTAGCCTCAATTTTATCTCTGTAAAATGAGGATAGTAATTGTATTCCTACCCCATGCTACCAAGTTAGTACTAAGTGAGTAATTTATATAAGCCACTTAGCATAGTACCTAGCACATAGTGAGTGCTCAGTGTTGGCTGCTACTATTATCCAGAGAATGAAAACTTTGGTTTATTTTGATGAACTTTCAGAGAACAGGGTAGCATGACTGGAGGTACAGACCATGGTTAGGACAGACCTGCATTCATATTCCAGCTCTGCCACTTACCGCATGAGTGAATCATGGATGATTAACTAATCTCTGAACTTTAGCTTCCTCATGCATGAAATAGAAGAAGAGATTAGAGGGGTTTTTTGAGAAATCAATGATAAAATGCATATGATGTGCCTTGAGTAGGATTTGGCGTGCAATGAATACTCAATAGGTGATACAACCGCAAGAATAAATAAGGGCAGTTTCTTTCACCTGTGACAGTTCTGGCACATCACCCTGTCTTTTCTCTTTCCTTTCTCTAATAAATTTTGTTTGAAAACTTAAAAAGAAAAAAAGTAATAAATAAGAAGAGTATTTTTGCAAGCAGTGCTCACCACTCAGAACAGATAGTTGATTGAGAGATACAGTGCATGAAGTAGGAGTCTCTCCTGTGGCTAGTGATACTTTGTACACCAGTCCTGGCATCTTCTAAGCACGTGTAAATCAAATACGCTGTAGGGTGGAGTTGATCACAGAGCTGTCTAGTGGAAGGCTTTTTTCTAGGTCAGTAATCCCTCAAGAGCAGGAATCTTTTAGTATTAACAATCAATGATACTATGGGTTAAGGGATAGGTCAGGGAGGACAGTATACACACAACATATCACAATGTGGAACATCTCTGAAAGACCCTTTTCCAATAATAATATGCAGGCCCACCATGGTATTAAGCAACTTGCCATGCAGGGTGACAATGCCCTCATTTTGAACCCGTTCAGCATCCAAAGGGTTGAGTTACATAACGGAGTGTAAACGTTCTTGCCTGGGAGCACTGGCTGAGGAGACTGGGGGTTGTGGGTGGAATACATCAAGGTTGGCTGAGTTTCAGTGTCAGCCCAAGAGCAAGCCCTCATTCTGTGCTGGCCTAAGCTAACAGAGTGACCAAGTTCAGTGGGCTGAAGCACAGAGGGTACTGCAAATCTCCAAACCATATGGAGGCTATGTGGTCAACCTAATTTAGGAGAATGTGAAAGAGCAACATCACCAAGCATTTGAGCCTATGTCCTACCAATTCCACACAGGATACTGTCCATCAGATGTAGCAGAAAAAGGATAGACTTGAAGGGCCTCTTCCTTCAAGGGACCTTACGCTTGAATTGTAAGTGAAAAGATATAAGTGCACAAAAAGGTTACTTGATAATAGAAGAGAAAATAATGCATTCATTCAATGCAAGAAATGCCATGGAAGAAAGAAGTGCATCCATAGATTAATATAAGTGCCTGATTTGCTTTTATTCACTTATTCTTTCACTCACTCGCATACCCAAATAGTGTATAGTTATTATGTGGATCCCTCTAGGAGTTTTAAAGAGTCATGCAAGCTTCCTTAGGGCAGAGGCGTCTTCTGTCTTATTCACCTCTCTATTCCACAGGGTCTGGCCCACAGGAGAGAGGCAGCAAGACCTGAAATTAGAGCATCTTACTGAGCACTCTGTGTTTAGATGCATGTAGCATTTGTGGAGCTCCAACATGGTCTTGGACTTTAATGCATTAGATGCTGGCAAATAGACACTTTCTAGACATCTGTCAGTTTGACATGCCCCACATGCGTCTTCTCTTCACCCAGCACCTTCATTTTCCCTTGGTTGCCATCTTAGTCAGAGAGATGGTTGTTCGTTTCCCTTGACCAAGGGGTGACCCATGCCCTGAGCAAGTCTAATCTTGAGCTGTATGGAGAGCAGCTATCACAAATGGCTGGAGTATGGTGATACCCTAAAGAGACTGTCCAGGAAATGCTGACATCTCAATTCCCAGAGCTGCTGCCATTTCTGTCTTCTCTGGGGCTCACTTTATTAGCTAGGCCTCCCTCATTTTCTTCCAGTAAACTTTTTGCTTTAGGTGACCTAAGATTGATTTCCGTTCCTACAATCAAAGAACCTGAACTAATAAAGCATAAGATGAGAGTTGATAAGAGGCACACACTTGTATGTCCATTTAAAGATGAATAGAGACCTTTTGTTTATAGCTAGGAGTAGATGGCCCAAGGGACTTCATGGAAGAGGTGGTATTTTAGCTGAACTTTAAAGACTGGAAAGGACTTGAAGAGGAAGAGGACAGGAGGCAGAATGACTGTGCAGGCTGGAGCAGGAGTCTGAGTGTAGGCCTAGTTCCTGAAGCCTAGAAACATCCAAGAGTAGGGACAGCTACGCTGGAATCCAATGAACTCATGGAATGTCCCATGCACTTAAGTCATTACACTTCAGTTCCATTACACTTGAGTCAGAAGTCATTCCCTTTCTTATTTTCCAAGTTATCCCATTGAGTCAGAGCAACCTTCCCCTCCACCGTGTCTCTCAGCCATTGGCTTGAGCTGGGGAACGTTAGAGTGAAAGGTCTTGTGAGATTGGCTGGTATTGACCTTCACAGACCTGGTTGATATGCCCAAACCACACAGGCAGAACCAGAATCCTAAGAGGAGCTTAATTTTATTCAGAGTTATATGTTTCACTTCCTCCCTTCTACTTTCCTCCCTTTTCCCTGTACTATATCTATACCAGTCTTCTTTCTGTTTCTTAAGCTCATTCATCTTATTTCTGAGCCTTTTTTGAAATGTATTTTTGAAATTTTACCTTCAAGGGGTGTGTGCGCAGGTCTGTTACATGTATGTTGCGTGATGCTGAGGTTTGTGCTTCAGTTGAACTCATCCCCAAAATAGCACAGTACTCAATAGATTGTCTTTCAACCCTTCACTCCCTCCTTTCTTTAGGAATTCCCAGTGTCTGCTGTACTCATCTTTATGTCAGTGTGTACTGTGTTTAGCTCCCACTTCTAAGTGAGAACATGTGGTATTTGGTTTTCTGTTTTTGTTCATTCGTTTAGGATAATGGTCTCCAGCTGCATCCACGTTGCTGCAAAGGACATGATTTTGTTCTTTTTGATGTCTGTGTAGTACTGTTCAGAACCTCTGTTCCTTTTGCCTGAGAGTGTTTCCTTGGCCCTTGGCCTTGCCATCTCTTTCTTAGGGGTTACTTCCCAGCTCAAATGCTAGTGCCACAGAGAGATCTCCCTGACCATCCTATCTAATGTAGTCCTGCCAGTCACTCTCACATCATCCCATATTCTTTGAAACATGTGCTGTCTCCGAAATGATCTTGTTTATTCATATGTCATCTGTCTCTCCTCTCTCGAGCCTAAGCTCTGTGAGAGCAGGGACTTGTCTTCTCATCCAGTGATGTACCCAGCCCCAGTGTGCTACCTGGCATACGCTATATGCTCAGTAACCTCGTGTTGGATGAGATGCATAGATAGAAGAAGAGCGGAGAGAAGAAATAGAAAATCCCTCTCTGTAGGACCTTACATTCCCAATGAGTGCAAACATTCTATTACAGATATTTTGCCCCCCTCAAAAAAGGAAAAAAAAGAAAGAACAGTTTGAGAAATACGGATTTAGTTTACTCTCCATTGTACAGACAGGGGAAAATGCAGCCCAAAGAGGGGAAGGTGTTTGCTCATGATCCCAGATTTGCTTCTTTGAATTTACTTCTCCAGAACCATGTCAGGCACCTGTGCAGTTTTGCATTGGAAACTGCAGTCTGTCAGTGTGTTTGCCTTTGCCCCCAGGCATCAGTTTCACATGTACTGATCCACAAGGTGAGTCTTAATTCCAGGACCAGGGAGGACGACTATGTCCTAATTCCTAGCCTCATATACAGTGTCACCTCTCATTGGCTTTCAGTGCCGGGTGATTGATATCCATGTTTAATAATAAGTGCACAAATCTGATCAGGGAGAATGGCTCCTCTTCCACATCTACTGTCATAGCCATCTCCCAAGTAGGCTCCAGGGCCTTGGGTCAGACCCCAGGAAACTGAGGTGAACCCAAAGCCAAGGTGAAATGCAACATTGATATATGACGCAGTGGCTTTTCCGGTCCTGGCAAGACCCTTGGCAAACTAGTCCGCAGCCACCCCCAACTCTGTGCCACACTCTGGCCCCAGTCATGCTGGCATTTCTGAAATTTTTTCTAATGTTTTTTTTCTCTCCCTCGCCTTAGAACCTTTAAATAAACTGGTCCCTCTACCTGGATACAGGCATAAGGTGCTTAGTGCTGAGCCTGGTTTATAATACTAAGTAAATCAGTTAATGTTGGTTATAGTAGTGGTTATAATCATTTCTTCTGCAGCCAATTCCCTTCTTCCTCTCTCAAATTATTTCCTTTAATGTAAAACTCACTGAACTCTTGTGAAGCTCTGTGAAGGTAGAGAACTTGTCTGTCTTGTGTTATTGTGGTATTCCCATTTCCTGGCAATATTAGTTTCTGGTCCTCAATAAATGTTTGCTGAATTTAGCAAATAAATGATAAAATTGTGTCTAGTAAATGACAGAGAAGCCCTAGAAACATATCAAAAACCTAAATAAATGTGACATTGTTTGGAGGAGTTGAGGATAAATTCTATTGATTATGGTATTTCTTTGCATGTCAGTATTAGATCTAGGATGCAAGAGGGTATAAAAATGAATGGGCAGAGTGCAGTGACTCATGCCTGTAATCCTAGCACTTAGGGAAGCCAAGGCAGAGGATTGCTTGAGGCTAAGAGTTCAAGAACATCCTTGATAACATAGCAACACCCCATATCCACAAAAATATAAAAAAATAGCTGGGTGTGGTGATGCCTCACCTCGGTCTCACCTCAGTCCTACTACTCAGGAGGCTGAGGCATAGGATCACTTGAGTCCAGATGTTCAAGACTATGGTAAGCCATGATCTCCAGCATGGGTGACAGAGCAAGACCCTGACTCCAAAAAAAAAAAAAAAAATGCCCAGGATGGAAGGATACTCATTCTCCTCTGGGTGGTAGAAACAAAGCACATCTGATGTCACAGCATTAGAATCAGGTGATCAAGAATGTGATTCCCATCAAGAAGGGGATAGAATTATTCAGAGAGGAAGATGAGTGCTTAACTTTCCCCCAGCTATACACAATTTCTATCTCCCTCCCTAGAATGAAGCTGTCCTGTCACCTCATTATCTACTATTTACAATGAGTCTGCCACATTTCCAGGGACCGGAGCCAGGAGTCAAGGAGAAACGTCAGTGTGAGAGACCTTAAATGAAGTGACAGTAAAAAGGAGTTGCTAAGATCGGGAGTTCCCTCCCAGGAAGAGAGCTGTCAGGGCCAGTGCCCAGGGCTGGGAGATTTATTGATACTAAGTGGATGGTGCCCTAACCTGGAGTGATTATCAAAGAGGTTCAAGTGAACCAAGGATGGAATCGGACAGCCCACACCATGCAGTGTGGTGTGTGGGTTTTCCTACCTTGCCAGTTCCCACCCTCCTACCTCCCCAAGAGGGAATTCCTGGACTCGTTTTTCACTGGTTCTGATTGCTGGACACATTCTGCTACAGAAGCTCCTAGAGACAGGGACCTCAGAACCTGACACTGGCCGGGTTTCCTGAACATGCTACCTTTCTGTCTCTGCCAGATCTTTGCTGCTGCTGTTCCTTCCGCCTGGAATACACATGTAATGTGTATTCTATATGCACGTGGAACTGCCGCAAACCTCTCTCCTGGTAGACCCTTGCTTATCTTTCAGAGTCGAAGCTGGCTCTTCCCCTTTGGAGTCTCCTTTGAAGTCCCCAAAGGCTGGGGCTAGGTACCCCTCTCTGCTGAACTCACCCCTACTACAGCACATAGACTGATTGCTATAGCCTAGTTCATTGTCAGTCTTTCCTACTTCAAAGTGACAGTCCTTGTGGTTGGAGATTGCCTGGTTTACCATTGTATGTCCATTGCCTAACGTGGTCTCAGGAATTTCAGATGCTGGGTATCAAATGGTGGGCAGATGGAAAGATAGATGGATAAATAGAAGAATAGATGTATGTATATATGCTCTTTCCAGGGATAAGAGAGGGATACATCAAGCATACCACCCAGTTTTGTTTTTTATCTATCAATACACCCTGATGTAGTATTGCCTCTTTATCAGGTATCAGGAGATGCTACAGATTTTCAGAAACTGAAGCTGATTCATGTACCAAGACATTTTCAACATCCATGGTGTATCACAGACCTTAAGTGCACACGCCTGTGGTCAGATTGGTAGAGTTCATATCTTGGCGTGGCCTTATGCTGGTTCTGGGCCTCACTTACTCAGTTTATAACCCATCTCAGGGAATGAAAGGAGTTCATGCAAAGACAGGTACTTGCACAGTGTCTGGTACTTGGGTACTTGGTAAGTGCTCAAATGTCAGCTCTTAGTTCTTAACATCAGAAAGCATAGTGTATGCCAGTGCTCTCTGAATAGAAGATACTGCACATGATCCTGACTCTACATCAGTGTGGCGGCGTCTGTGTGTAGACCAGTACACACAGAGTTCTGATTTTGCTTTCAAATACCCTGTCTCTCCCACTGCTTGTCATATCTAACGATACAGTCTCATCTCTAGCTCCCTTTCTGTCTGCCTCCTCTAATCTACTCCACTGGGTAACCAATTCTGAGTGGCGGGTTAAAAATTGTGTCTTAAATAAAACCCAAGACTCCAAATGCGCCTAGGTATAGTGCTAGGATTCTGTTGCAATAAATCCAAGAACTCAGAGAGCCTTACCCGCCCTCTGAGTTTGAAAAAGTGCCCTGGAGTTTGCTAGGTTTGACTAGAAAATAATGAAAGTGTTGTTGAATCAGTAAACATGTTATAATCAATCAGACAAGAGTCTAGAATGCCAGATCCTGAAGAGGTGTTAAATTTTACAAAGTTTAAACCATCATTTTACAGACGGGAAAACTGAGACCCAAAAAACTGTAGGATTTACTTACGGCCATGCAAGAACTCTGTAGTGATCAATACAAAAAGAGAAACCTCCAGGTCTTCTGGCATCTAGTCTAATACTTTTTCTACAGGACCATGTTATCTCTTCTAGTAAGTATCTATTATGACAAGTTCAGAGTAGTTATAAGGCCTGGAAACTATTAATCATATATATTTTTTTCATTTCTCTCTCTCTCTCTCTCTCTCTCTCCCTCCCTACTTCCCTCCCTCCCTCCCTATCATTCTGTCATTGTTTGGGTTTGACTGAATGTGGAGACAGCTTGATGGTCAGAGGCTGAACAACTCTGAGAGCCAGGACCCTCCCAAGTAAAGCCAGGCCAGGCTACCTCCAAACCATGTTCTGTTAAGGAGTAGTAGGAAAATGTACCCTCATAGCCTTAGAGGATAAAGCACTCAATTTAAAGAAAGAGAGATTTTCAGAGGGGAAAAACAGGGAGGTAATTTGAGGAGGAAAAACCCTGGCCTCTTGTGAGTCTAAGAATTTGTTCTGTCCACCTGCTTCCATTTCTTTCACCTTGTCCCACCTTTATTTCTTCACTTCTAAAGTCCATCCATGAGGGCCCCAGAGGACCAAATCAAGTAGATGACATGAGGGAATAGATCTTGAACATAAGATTTATATCCTACAAAATAATATTTCCTTGCAGCACAGGGAAAGACGACATCCTAAAAATACTGTGAGAGCATATTATAATATTTTAATGGAGTTTATGTGCTCCCCATATACATTTCACCCTGAAAGATGGATTGTACATTTTGACAAATCTATATTTAACATGAGGAGAATAATACATGATGTATGCTTCCTGGTAGAGAAATCATATTTATGGAAATCTTGATTCTAGTAATTACAATAGACATTTAAAGACAGTGCCTATTATGGACTGTGGACGGATAGAGTGTCCTCATTAGGGTGAAAGAGAAAATAGTGTGGGTCCAACTCCTCCTCAGCACATACTGTGGGTCATGTGACCCCCCTCATCCAGAGCTAGTCATTCATTCATTCAATTGTTCACTCACTCACTCATCAAATACTTACTAAGCACCTACCCTATCCCAGACATCCTGCTAGGGCACAAATGAGACCCCTTATTTTCAGGGAAATTACATTGACTCAAGCAACCACAAATATATACCAAAAAAACCCCAGAAATATCATTTCATTTTATTTACTTATTTATTCAAATTTTAGAAACAGGCTGTCACTCTGTCATTCAGGAAGGAGTAAAGTAGTATGATCGCAGCTCACTGTAGCTTCAAACTCCTAGGCTTAAGTGATCCTCCCACTTTAACCTTTTGTGTAGATGGGATTACACCACCATACCCAACTAATTTTATTTTGTTTTTTGTAGTGATAGGGGCTCACTTTATTTTCTAGGCTGGTCTTAAACTCCTGACCTCAAGCGATCCTCCTGCCTCAAGCCTCCCTCCCAAAGTGCTGGGATTACAGGCACAAGCTACCACACTCAGCCAAAAATATTAGTTCAGATAAAATGATAAAAGTGCGGGGAAATAAGGCAGGGTGATGTGATAGAGAGTGATGAGAGGTGAAGAGAAGGAGGTTGGGCCACTATTTAGAAGACTTGGTGAAGGAAGTTTCATTCAAGGAGGTGAGCTTTGAGCTGAGACACAGCAACTGAAATGGGATGACCTTTGCAAAGAGATAAGGGAAGAATGTTGCAGGCAGGAAGTGACCAGCTAGTGCAGAGTTGCCCAGACAGAATGAACTTGGATCCCTGAGAAACAGAGCAAAGGCCATTGTGGCTAGAGTGGGAAGTGAAAAGAAGAGGATGTCAGGTAGGTGAGGTCAGAGGGGCAGGCTATTCAGGCTCTGTGTCATTGTCAGATGTTAGGGGAATTTTCCTGTCTGTAGTGGGAAACTTTGAGAGATCTTACACAATAAAGGGGAATAATGTGTTTTGTTTGTTTAATAAGATCTCTGTGGCTTCTGGGTAGAAGATAGATTTTGTCACTGAAAACCAAATGCCATAAAGCTCTAGGCCATGAGCACCACCTTCAGATACCAAGAGAGCTGTGGAATAGGTTAAGAGCAGGAATTCCATGAGGTTCTAGGTTCAAAAAACAGTCAGTCAGTGACTTGAGCACCTTGAGAGGTAGTGAGTACTCAGTGACTAGAAGTATATAAGCAGATGTTAATGATCAGTGATCACCAGCCAGCTTTCCTGTAGATAATATGCTGGTTTTCAGTGGGGTTGGACAAATGACTTACGTGGTTCAGTTGCAATCTTTAAGAGATGATGATATTTCAAATCTATTATCTCTGGGGACTGATGGAGAACTGAGTCTCACAATAGACAACTGGGTAACAGTGGGTAATTGCATTCTCTAATGCAGCAAGGTCCAAAGGGTTTTCAATAACATGTTAAAGGTACTCACCAAAAAGTTTCCAAGGGGCAAATAGATTTGACAAAATCTGTGTCAAAGTTGAACAGAAATCCTCACAATCTATTATGTAGCTAATGTGCAGTATGAAACTCCAAGACAAGGGCAGAGTATGCCCCTTTTCCCAAATTTATTTGATCAAAGAAGATTTGTCTTGTTTAAGGAACATCCTGTGGGACTAATGTTTTATGGAACACATCTGGGCTGTGCTTACATATCACAATTTGAGACCCCCATATACAAAGGCAACTTGGGTTATGAAAGCAGGTGATATGGTAAAAAGATCAGAAGGTCTAAGAGTATCATCATTTTTATCTTAAAAGGAAAAAAATAATAATATCTAAGTCACAGGGTTGTGATGAGGACTTAATATCCTAATACACCTGAAAGGACTGCAGAATACTCTAAAATACTGTTTTTATGATGAGAATGACTGACTTTCCTCACCATCCACATTGGGAGGGTAATTTTCCAGTATTGAGGATGGCCTTGGGCTTGATCCCCTGACTAGGGGCAAAAACTATGAACTCTCCTCCTGTGCCATATAGTAAAACAAAGTTTAGGAGATGGCTGACCTGGTGTTTAATCCCATGATCATGGTCTTATTAGCATCATACTCTACCCTGCAGTGTAATCAGTCTGGTAACTGCACTGGGATCCTACAAAATGGATCCTGTGAGGATGTTCCCACAGCTAAGCTATTACCGTGGCTGGGACACTGGGGGCCTGAAAATCAGCCACAGGATGTATAACATAAAATGAATATCAGCAGAGAAACATACACTGAGAGCTGAGGGCTAGGCTGGGAAAAATCAGCATTTATTTTCTTACACATTTATCAACAGCAATAACTGGAAGATAGCCTTCCCTGTAGCATCTTTTGCTTTGCCTTGAAGCGACAGACAGTGTGATGGAGAGATCACTAGATTAAGAGTCAGTATATCTGCCCAACTTCAATATGTTCTAGCTGTGCTACCTTGAACATGTTCATTAACTTTCTAAGCCTTGGTTTTTCCCCTTAAAAGATGACCCAGTCATCCTTTCCTTATACCTTAACAGGGTTATTGTAAAGACAAAGTGAGGTAATAGAAGAAAATACGTGGCTACTATAATTAATAAAACCATGGTAACATCTGCATGTAATAGGCACCTAATATTTGATTTAGACAGATGGGTGAGGTATTAGACAGATGAATGTGTGAATGGGATGGATAGATGGATCGGATGGATGGACAGTTGGATAGATGGGTGGATGGATGGATGGATGGATGGATGGGTGGATGGATGGATGGATGGATGGATGGATGGATGGATGGATGGATGGATGGATGGATTGGTTGCTTTGATAGGTGGATGCCTAGATGCTAGATGGATGGATAGGTGATGGGTTGGATAGATGGACTCACTCTGGAGCTGACAGCCTGTTTGAAGCATCCTCTATTTATTAATTCTTTTCTTCTCCTCTTCTAGTCTGTTCCCAGTTCTCCAAAGGAGTCTATGCCATCTTTGGGTTTTATGAACGTAGGACTGTCAACATGCTGACCTCCTTCTGTGGAGCCCTCCATGTCTGCTTCATTACACCGAGCTTTCCCGTTGACACATCCAATCAGTTTGTCCTTCAGCTGCGCCCTGAACTGCAGGATGCCCTCATCAGCATCATTGACCATTACAAGTGGCAGAAATTTGTCTACATTTACGATGCCGACCGGGGTAAGTCAAGGGTTAGGGAGGGAGACTATTGAGGGATGGAGAGAAAACTGCCAACAGGAAGGAGCATGATGTCTCGCTGCCTCCTTAAACACATGAAGACATGATCCAAATGCTTTATTTCCATGGACTGATTTCTCAGGGGCTAATCTTCAATTCAAAATCTGGAAACACACCTTCCGAGAGAGTAATCCTCTTAATGCACTGTGGCATTCTACAGCTCACCAAGCTTCCATGGCTCCCAAGTCCAGACTCAAGAACAAAGGTCTCAACTGCATGGCTTACAGCTCATAGCATGGTTGTTAGAAGCATAGACTTGGGAGTCAGACAGATCTGGATTTGAAGCCCAGGTTCTCTTTTCTCCAGTTGTTTGACTTTGCCCAAGTGCTCTCTGCCTTAGTTTCAGCACTTATATAATGGGGATAATATTTTTCATGCCTTCATTTCCACATCTCTACAATGAAGATAGAATCAGTTTCTATCTCATAAAAGTGTTGGGAAGACTGAATTATATAGTGTCAACAAAACATTCTGTGCCTGTAACATAGTAAAAACTCAAAATTCTCCATATGTTAGATATCATCATCACCACCATCCCTTTCCGGGCTTTCTAATTCTCCCACCTTTTAATTCAACATCACATCTTACAAATGCTCCCTATACTTTTTTCTGCTCTATATCTTTGTTCATGCTAGTCCAGTTTTCTGGAATACACTTCCCTTCTCCAATCCACATATGTAAATCCTTCCCCTCTTTTGCAGCCTGCTCAAATGCTACTGTCTCTATTCTCTAATCCTCTGGCTGGGAGCTCTCTCCTTTTTTCCAACTCTTGTCTGCCTTGTACTATCATGCCTTCCCATTATACGCTAAATAATCCTGTAAGAAGTTAGCCATTATTGGTGTAAATAAATAAATGGTCATGCAAGGGTCAGAAGGTGAGGCAAAGAGTGTCTCACTGATATGTTTGCCTCAGGGAGTCCTAGAAGACTCCTGAGTAGAAAAGTGGTTTTGTGAAAGTGGTGTTTTAGGCAGTAGGGCAGATGTTACTCATATGGGAAGGAGCCAACAGGAGAAACCAGAAACATTCTATTTTCCTTGATTTTTTTCTTCCCTCTCACTATGTGGATGATATACCTCCTCTCAGATAGCAGCCATCATTGGGATCACCTGGTTGGGATCACCATTGTTTCAGGACAACTTTGCATCATAGTAAAGCTTCAGGCCTGGGAGTGATAAAGTCAGAAAAATGCACCCTGGCTTGCTGGGGATCATCTCTGGGGCTGCAGAAGCACCTGCACTCACAAAAGGGGTCCACCTACTTTAGACTTCAGAGCTTGGAACTCTCCTATTTGCTAGCTGTGTGGCTTTGGACTGGTGACTAAATCTGAGCCTCAATTTCCATATCTATAAAATAGGGATAATAATAGTCCCTATCTCACAAAATTAAATAAATTAAAGAGAAGAAATCTGGCATGGCCATGCCAGACACACAGTAAATTTTCAGTTGATGTGAGGTTCAAACACAAAAAAAACTTGTACTGAAAAAGAAACAAAGATAGGAAAGTATAACACAATCAATCTGTAGATGATTCCTGAGGATAAGTACTATATTGATCACTATAGAAGGGGTCAGTAGTGTTACTAGAAGTCAGAAATGATATACATTCATGATTGATGAATAATGCAAGAGTGAAGTAACTGTCTGTGATAGGCAGAATAATGAAGGCTGCCCCAAAGATGCCCATGTTGTCATCCCTGGAACCTGTGACTATGTCAATGTTACGTGGCAAAGGAAAATCAAGGCTACGGGTGAAATTGCGGTTGCTAATCAACTGACCTTAACTAGGGAGATTCTCCTGGGTTACTTAGGTGGACACAGTATCATCACAAGGGTCCTAAAGTGTGGAAGTTGGAGCCAGATGAGTCAGTGTCAGAATAATGCAGTGTGAGAAAGACACTATTCCCATTGCTGACCTTGAAGCTGGAAGGAACCGTATGTCAAGGAATGCAGACCACTCTGGAGGCTAGAAAGATGAGAAAATTTACTTGCCCTTAGAGCCTCCAGAAGCTAACACAATCCTGCCAACATACTTTGGTATTAGCCTGGGGAGACCTATCTCAAGGGGCATCTGTCCTCCAGAAGTGTTGTTTTAAGCCGCTAAGTTTGTGGTAATTTATTATAGCAGCAATAGGAAATGGATATACCATTTCAGTCTCAAAGAAGAAACAAAGCAGTATTGAGTAATGGACTCCACTCATTTAGCTGTAAATCAGAAGAGAGTAGTTTAACTTGGGACACAGGTATAGAACACCTACTGTGTGAGAGACAAAACATTAGGTGTTAAGGATATGATATGGAACTTTACAGATTTGATCAACAGTTATTACGTGTCTATTTTGATGCCAGATTAGCGCATTTAGTAAGCAGTTACTGATTGCCCAATAATAGCAGCTAACATTTACAAAACTTTTGCAGGTATCAGACTCTGCCATATATCAGACATTCTTATTTAATTCTCATGACGATGGCATGATTTACATTGCCACTTCACCTTTGAAGAAATAAAGTTTGGGGAGACTAATAAGCTTGCACAGGGCTATTTAGACAGTCATGGTAGATTTGAGCCTCAGATTGTGTTTTTTATCACTAATTCTACCATCTACTGTGTTCTGGGGAACAACAACACAGTGAGTGACATCATGGAGTTCAGACTTGTACACCCAGAGAAAACTGGAGCTGAGCTTGGTGGAGGAGCAGGGCTGGGGGTAGAAAGGCAAGGGTTACATGAAGGAAAGGGGTAATAGCTGCAGATTCTGAGTGTCTGACTTTTCCCTATCCTACTCATCCCACTTTCAGGCTTGTCCGTCCTGCAGAAAGTCCTGGACACAGCTGCTGAAAAGAACTGGCAGGTGACAGCAGTCAACATTTTGACAACCACGGAGGAGGGATACCGGATGCTCTTTCAGGACCTGGAGAAGAAAAAGGAGCGGCTGGTGGTGGTTGACTGTGAATCGGAGCGCCTCAATGCTATCCTGGGCCAGGTAGTGAAGGCAGCAAGGGCTTAGGGTGGGTGTGGAAGAGGATTCAGAAACAGCTGGATGCACTTTTGCCTTGGATGTTATAAATAGGGTTATAGACCAGGCATGATGGCTCAACACCTGTAATCCCAGCACTTTGGGAGGTCAAGGTAGGATGGTCACTGTAGACCATGAAATTGAGACTAGCCTGGACAACACAGGGAGACCCCATCTCTAATAAAAATTTAAAAATTAGCTTAGCAAGGTGGTACATGCCTATAGTCCCAGTTACTTGGGAGACTGAGGCAGCAGGATCACTTGAACCCAGGAGGCGAAGGCTCCAATGGGCTTTGATCACATCACTGTACTCCAGCCTAGATGACAGAGCGTGGCCCTGTCTGTTAAAAAAAAAAAAAAAAAAGGAAAAAAGTGTTCTTGACTAGATGAGATCATATGTTTTGTATCTTATTTTCTATAATTCATAACACTTAATTCTGAAATTTTATGAACTAGTACAAATAATGGAGCCTAAGTATGTGTCCACCATAGAATTAGCAGGATTTTGTGCATATCTCTTGCCTTTTTCAACTGTATTCATGTATTCAGATGAGCTAGCAAGGAAGTAGAGTTTGTGTTCACTTTTGAATGGTGCCATTTATTAAAAGATGGTAGTTTTAGGTACTTGACAGCATGACAAAGTTTGTTAATGGCCCCCAAGACCTCTGGGATGCTCACAGACAGTCTCAGCACCAGCTCAGCAATCACTCAAAGGCCTCAACAACAAAACAAGAAAAGAGTTTGAAATTCAAAGATTCTTTAAGGCATTAACCGCTCTATTTTATAAAGTGTGGATTCAGCCTTCACTCTTTGAAAGAGAAATCTACAAATTTTGTTTCCATTGAGGTGGCAATTCTCTGATATTTGAATTCTGGTTTTCAAGTGAGGCAGTATAGGGTCATGGTTGAGAGCAGAGATTGAACCAGGTTGGCTAGGGTTCAAATCCCAGCTCTAGTATTTACTAGTTTTGGGACCCATGACCAGGGTTTTAATCTTTCTACATCTCAAGTTCCTGACCTATAAAATGGGCATAGTAATAATAGCCACCTTTAGAAATCTCTTGCCAAGATTAAAAGAATCAGTACACGTAAGGCACTTAGAACAGAGCCTGCCTCACAGTAAGTGATACATGTAAGCATTTGCCTATTTTTGTTGTTCATAGTGACTATTAGTGCTAGCTTCTTGAGTCACTTCCCTCTCTGGGTATAAATGAATTCATCTGTAAAATAGGAATGAAGACCTCTGTTCCACAGAACTAATAAAAAAATGAGATGAGGTAGGAGATGCAGAAAGTACTGAATGATAATGAGGTATTCTTAGTAGACTGATGGACTGTTCTATATTGTTCTATTGTACAGACAGTAGCCCTTGCTACTGTTTTTTGAGTGCTTATGGTATACCAGACACTATCCCAAACCTTCCCATGCATAATTCCATTTCATTCTCATATCAAATCTATAAAACAGCTTCTACAATTCCCCTACTTTATAGATAAAGAAAAGAGAGATTACACTTGTCCAAGTTCTCACAGCCAGTATATGAGAAAAATAGGAAGTCACACCTAGCTTGATCTGGCTACTGGGCCCAATCTCCTAAAAATGCAACTTCACTGCCTCGGATGTCTATAACTAACTCCTTTGTCAAAGGATAAACTTGTGTTTTATAAGGAAGGGACTTGTTTGTATGGATAGTTTAGATTGTGGCATATAAACATTATTTTTAAATTTTTCTGTTCTTCTATCCTGAAAACTAAGCCCCAAGAGTTGGAAGGATCTTACAAATCATTTGATTTACTCCTTATGCTTGCATTTCACAGATAGAATGACTGACAAAGTGATTGAATGATTTGCCTTGGGCTCAGACAGCTAGTTAGTGGCAGTGATAAGACTGCAACTTTCGTCTCTGACTTAACTTCTGACACCGTTGGCATCATCCTGGACTATCTAACACTCAGTAATAGGGATCTTTTCAGTCTAATACAAAATGTTCTGCCTAAACCTGAGGAAGGAGACAGTGACTCCAAATTCCAAATAGAATACTAACAGCTGCCTCTGTCTCCAGCCCTCTAACTAGAATCCAAACTCTGTGAGGCCAGGGATTTCTGTTTTGTTTTCTTCCCTACAGTATCCAAAATGCCTTGAACAGAGTTTACTACCTTGAAAGTATTCAATACATTTTGTCTGAGTTACTTATAGAATAAGAAATCAATGAAGGGTCTAAGAAAGTTCCTGAATGTAAGATTTCTGTATGTGAGTTCCTGTATCTGGATTTCTCCAGGAAGCCATTGACTAGATAAGAGCCTTTAAGCTGGAGGGAAGGGCATGTTGGGAAGCCCAGAGGGCATGTAAGGGCTAAAGTGCACAGAATGGCTTCACAGGCTTAGTGGAGGATGCTGAGTGTCTGCTGGAGAGGATAGCAGGGTGATGGACACACAATCACGAATGTCCTTGGCAGCCATTCAAAAGAGTTTGGGTTTACTCTGTAAACAATGGGAAGTCTGTGAAGGTTTGTGAGCAGGGAATAGGGCTATTAGAATATAATGCTTTATCAATATATAAGGCACCATTTTTATAACACAGTCATTGAATACAGCTTGAGTTAGAAGCAAGAGTAGAGCAGGACCCCTTGATGCCATCCATCACATCACCCATGTTGCTGTCTTCATGGTCCTTCTCACCTGCTGAAATCTTGTTCATTGTAGAAATGAATGTTTACCATCTGCTCCCTACTCAAATGTCAGATCAGCTCAATGAGGGCACAGGGACCTTGCCTCCCTTGCTCATAGCTGTATCCCCAACAACACAGCATAGCACTTGGCATATAGTCCATGTTCACTAAATATTTGTTGTTGAATGGATTGATTAACCAGAGGAGGCTTTACAGAGGAGTTGAGATTAGAGCTCAGCCATAAAGGATATGAATAATCAGACAGGATGAAAGAGGCTACTCAGATGCACAGATTGTGAATAAGAGTGATACAGAGGGCGTGAGCTTTGAGGGAATGAGGTCTGTGAGGTGATGGACCCCATGTGGAATTGTATCCTGCTTGTGTAACACCTTTCTTAGTGTGTAACCTACGTGCGTGTGTCATTTTGCCTATTTATTAGGAATTTCCTCCCAGGAAAGTGAAACCTACAGGAGAACAGGCACTATGTCTGTTTCATGTTTCACTGCCTTGCAAGCCAGGTTCATTTATAGCAAGCACTTAATAAGTAAATAAATATTTATGAAAGGAAGATCATAAAGGAGGGAAAGTAGGTCACTGTCTAGGTGGGTGAGCAGATGGATGGGAAGGTTGGTATTAGGTTTGGACCATAGAAAATTGCTAATTTTTATCAGTCAAAAGTCATCAATTATCAGCGGTTCCCTGTGTTTCAATCTGTACTCTCATCTTGCAAGGACTACATTTCTCTATTGCCCAAATGTGGTGAGTTTTGAAATATCTTTTATTTGCTGTTTTGTGTTTATTATAAGCTGTATAGGTTTTTTTTTTTTCTTTTCTTTTTTTTAGAGATGAAGTCTCACCAAGTTGCCCAGGCTGGTCTCGAACCCCTAGGCACATGCAATCCTCTTGCCTTCACCTCTCAAAGTGCTGGAGTTATAGGCATGAGCCACTGTGCCCAGCCATAAGTTGTATAGGGGTTTTTTGTTGTTGTTGTTTTGTTTTGTTTTGTTTTTTACTTATTTATTTTTGAGTTGGAGTCTCACTCCGTCACCCAGACTGGAGTGCAGTGGCCGCTCCCGGCCACCGCAGCCTCGACCTGCTGGGCTCCGGCAATCCTTCCGCCACAGCCTTCCAAGTAGCTGGAATTACAGGTGCGTGCTACCATGCCCGGCTAATTTTTTGATTTATTGTAGAGATGAGGTCTCGCCAAGTTGCTCAGGCGGGTCTCGAACCCACGGGCTCAGGCAATCCACTCACCTCAGCCTCCCAAAGCGCTGGGATTACAGGCTGAGCCACCAAGCCCGGCTAGTTGTATAGGTTTTTGATAAAGGTATCTCATTGTTGAAAAGGGCACCAAACAAGTAGAGGAGAAAGTAATGAGAAATTATTCATAAAACTATCATCCCAATAGTATCTGAGATCTGTAGTCTGGAATTTCACAATCTGACCAGTGTTTCAGAACATTCTTTGTGTGTGCTTGCATTTAATTATTCCCCACATTTAAAAAATGTGAGGCACTATGCACACACATCCAATTAAGTGGATGTCTGAATGTGGTTTTTAATACCTTGAAATTTTATTCAGTTAGAGAAGAAGCCCAAGTGCTTCTCATTTGTAATATGTCTCCTTGCAACAGTGTGGAGGGAGAGGCACCAAGCAGGGTGTACTAACCCAAATTTGATGATCTAAAAGAAAATAAAATAGATCGAGTTAATTTTCAGGTTGAGCTAGATCTAGGACCAAGGTCTATAGTCATAACTATTTCTTATTAGGTGGTGTGTCTGGCTGCCCAGGCAAACCTCTAGGCGATTCTTTTCACAAATAATTTTCCTGCCTGTGATGAGGGACAGACTGTGTTCAGGATGGAAGAGTGTTTACGGACCCTGGCTCTTAGTATTTAGTCATAAGCAGTCATCACATGAAAAGATTCACAAGACCCAGGTCCGTGTCTGCTACTGCCACCAGACTATTATGGGATCTGAGCAAATCATTTCCCCGCTTTAGGCCTCAACTTCCCATCTGTACAGTGAGGGTTTGGAACAGATAAACCTGACCTTCCCTTCCAGCTTCTGAGTTGAGTGATCCAGTAATGTCTGAGTACCCAGCTGGCTTAGGGGAAAAGACACAAAAGTCAGGGAAAGAAAGAGCAGCACCTGCATATGGCTAATGTGAGGAGTTGAAGGTCAAGAACTGGGATGGAGTCATCCACCTACCCATCTGACCATCTGTCCACCCTTCTAATTATCTGTCCATCCAAGCAGCAGATATTGTCATGATGGTGAGGGGATTCCGTGAAATACAGCATTCACACCTAGGGAGGAATCTCCATGTACAAGGGAGGCTTTATGGATAAAAGAGTGCAGTGAGCATTTCAAGTTATGTCCTTAAGGTTATGTTAAAAACCACTCAAGTACTGTATCTGCTACTAAATAGCCAGGTAACCAGTCATCATATGAAAAGCTTCATAAGACTCAGGTCCCTTTCTGCTACTGCCATCAGACTATTATAAGATCTGGGCAAATCACTTCCCTTCTTTGGGCCTCAACTTCCCATCTGTACAGTGAGGGCTCGGAACAGATAAACCTGAGGTTATTTAACTATTCTATGTCTATTTCCCTTTTGTAAAATAAGGGTACTCACTGCCACCATGATTGAGTGGTTGGGATATTGTAGTTTGAGCACCTAGTATGGGCTAGGGCATGCTGTTAAGTACTCAATGTCAGTTACAATTATTACTGTTATTGTTGTAGCTTTGACTGTTAGTATAATTGATGAGTTTTACACATCTATCTCACTGTGTTTTGTAGATTATAAAGCTGGAGAAGAATGGCATTGGTTACCACTACATCCTTGCAAATCTGGTGAGTAGAACACTGCGGGCTCTCAATTGGGGGTCTTTCTGGGTTTGGGGCCTGTACTTGCTTCTGTGGTCCCTGGTTGGTGTAAACTGAAGGGGCAGAAGGGGCAGTTCAGGGCTGCAATACTGAGTCTTGGCAATACTAAATTTACCTTTTCCTTCTACATCCCACTCATTAAACCACACTGTTCATCTCACCCTGCTTGGAAGAGAGTATGCTGGTGGGAAGGACCTTAGCAAGTCATCACAATTTTAGCTTTAATTGGATGTGCCCATTGGCAATAAGGACAAAAATCCACATCTTTGAATGAATATAAGATGTCTCAATCCCACTGGTCTTAGCTCTCTATTTTGACCCCAGTGATAGTTTAACTGTTTATAAATACAAACATTTAAGTCATGATTATGCTGCTACTGACATATTTTAAAACAGAAACAATTTTCCGGCATGAACAATATTATGTCAATTTATTTTTATTCACTTTTCTGTATGGCATAGACAAGGCTGACTTTGTTTTTTAAATGTATCTTCTTTTTAACGTACTAATGTTCATTTTTAATAGTACAAAGTAGACTGGATTTATCAAATCATATTTTTACATATTATATTTTACCTAGTAGCATGTGCTATAATGAATTTTCTTTTGTGAACATTATTCCTGTCAAGTCTATTTTGGGGGGCCATGTTTTGCACATCTGTCTTTTTTATCATGGAGCTTAATTCTTCCAGATGTTTTTTCCAAAGCCAAATGCAATTTTATTTTGTGTTTAGTTCCACTTTTGAAGACTTTATTGAGATGTAATTTACAAAGCATACAATTCACCCATTCAAAGTATATAATTAAATGATGTTTAGTATATTCACAGTGTTATAAAGCCATCACCACAATCTTATCTTAAAATGTTTCATCATCTCTACAAGAAATCCCTTACGTGTGAGTAGTCACTTCTTGTCATCCTCCAAGCTCCCCCAGCTTTAGACAACCATTAATCTACTTTCTATCTGTATGTATTTGTTTATTTGGGGTGTTTTATATACATGGAATCAAAAAGTGTGATCCTTTGTTACTGGCTTCTTCCATGTAGCATAATGTTTTGAAAGTTCACCCCTGTTGTATCACATACCATGCTTTATTCCTTTTTATTGCCAAGTGATATTCCATCATATGGATACACCGCATTTTGCTTATCCACTCGTCGGTTGATGGGCATTGGGTTGTTTCTACCTTTTGGCTATTATGAATCAGGCTGTTATAAAGACTTATATACAAGTTTTTCTCTTGATTATATACCTAGATGTGGGAATTTCTGGGTTATGTGGTCACTCCGTTTGACATTTTGAGGAACTCCAAAATCATTTTCCAAAGCGGCAACATCTGCCATAAAATGTTAATCAATAAATTTGGCCAGGTGACAGTTTTAACGATTGTCAGCTTCTCTTCCTGATAACTTTTTCAACAAAGTTTACTAATTGTCCTGGCCTGTCTTTGAATTTTCCTAGATTTGTATCAAGGCTGTGGTGAGCTGTGATTGTACCGCTCTGCTTCAACCTGGGCAACAGAGTAAGACCCCAACTCAAAAACAAAAATTTTTTTTTAGCTTTTTAGCTAAAAATTTTTCTGTTTTAAACTTGCCTAACTGAACATAAAACCCATGCAGCCATGTTATTTTGTGTTGAGTACTCCTATGTGTGATATTAACTATTAAGTGAACAAAAGATTGATATTTTCTATTTATTTCTGAAATAAAGGTCATTAGTAGAACTGAGGCACAGGGTGCATGATTCTAAAAATATGACCAGAGCATCCTACCAAATCTGTAAATTCTATCCCTCTTTCTGGCCTGATCTCCAGCCTTAGATAGGTTTTGGCCTGGCCCTTCTTTTCTCTTCAAAACTCTCTTGCTTTGACTGTCCCAATGTTTCAGAGTCAGAACTGAAAATAAGAAAGGCCTGGTGATTGGTTAATTTAGACCCAGCTGTTAATGGCTGAATATGTTACTTTTTTCAGAGGTATGTGCGTTTTACATGAGTGGTGGCTGTCCAGAGTCTTTAGGAGAACCAAAGGATGTACTCCTTTACTTTGGAGTGAGGAAAGCCCTTGACATCCCTCGAGTCCCTTACAGCAAGAAGGGACTTTGGAAGTCTACTCCATCTAAATCTCATTTGCTTGCAGAGAAACAACCAGCAAAGGGGTGTGACTTGGCCAGGGTCACACAGTGAGGCAGCCCCAGAGCCAAGCCTATTCCCAAGGTTAGCAGGAAGCACCCAGTGTCTTTTCTACGACTCCTAGGTATTTCTCAGTGAGACCTGTGGGTGCCTGCTGCTTGAGAATGCACAGAACAAGGGTGGGGACAAGCATAATTACCTCTCTGGGATGAAACAGAAATTACATACCAGTGGCCTTGGAGCCACTAAAAGACCCCAGGTAATTACATCGCCAGCCTTCATCTGTTGCCCAGTGACCCCTCAGTCACTGCCTCACCAAGTTAGCCTCCTGGGCTGCTCTATCCTTCTGATCTGCATTTTTCTTCTTCTGACCTAATGAGCTCTCAAATCCTTACAACTGACAGCTAATAGGATGCAAATTGCATATACCATCCAAATACAAAAGACTTGCATGTTCCAATAGATTAGTTGATAATTAGGCTTCAAATTACTAATTAATTCAGTTTGAAACATAGTCAAGTATGTGGTATGTTTTCTTCCTCCTTCAGAGGAATAATGCAATTTATAAGATGATAATGTTTAGAAATTCTGCCACATAATTAGCCTGCTGCTTCTTGGAACTGACCCCCTCCTTCAAAGTGTTTGTGATTAGGGTATAATTATAGAGTTAGGGACCAAGGAAGGCTTTGAAGTTTGTAACAAAAGGAAGGAGCTATACTTTTATTTTGCAGTTCTTTCTGTCCCTGTCAGAATGCATAAGCTTCAAAGTAGCCAGCAGCATTCTTTCAGCAGATCACTTTGGAGGGATGCTTTGGGGGTTCAAATAGTCACCTTTGAAGGGCTGCTGGAAAAGAGGAGAGGAGGAAATTGTAGGTCAAAAGAGGAGGGCTTATGAACAGGGAGTCATAAAAACATGGTTTTTTGTCCAGACACCGCCCTTAGCTATCTTTGTGTTCTTGGGCAACTCTCCAGCCTCAGTTTCCTCATCTGTCGACTGAGGATAAGTTTCTTCTCTACCCACTCATAGTGTGTCACTGGGGAGACCAGATATGTTGCCAAATGTCACCATGCTTTGAAAAGTTAAAAGTGTTCTGCACAGGTGGAGAATTCTTGCTTCACATATTAAATTCACCCATCTGTACATATTCACATATTGTGTGTATGTATATAAGCATATATATATATATGCTTGCATATGTGCTCATATTTTATGTATATTTGATGAGATAGATAGGGATATATATTTCCATAGCATTGGTATGTCCATAAAGTGAACTTGAACCATGCAGCAGTTAGAAGGTTGTGGCACTATTTCTTAGAGATGCTTCTGAACCCTGGAACCCTCCAGAGAACCAAGTCCTCCAGTCTGGCCATTGCTACTCCTCCAAACCCCAGCACTGACTCCACATTCCCTTCCTGTGGGTAAGGCAGACATCTGCCAGCCACAGCTCTCCAGAGTTACAGCTCTTTGTGACCCACCAGCAGCTAATCTTAGACCAAAAGAGTATTTCTCAAAACAGAGGGCCTGTGGACCCCTGTAGTGTGTCTGCAGAGCCAGCTTGGGAAACACAGCACTAATAAGAAAATGCTTCCCTGCCATTGTGTTTGCAGGTACAAGAACCTGAACCATGGACCAAAAGGGCAGATTATTGTATTGATAATTAGATACAAGTAATGGAGTAGGGGGGGAGGTCCCCTCCAGAGCCATGGGATCCCAAAGTCTCAAACTCTTATTGGATATCTCTTCCATAATACATTGATAGAATATTCTTTTTTTTTTTTTTTACTTTCTATTTCTAGAGATAGAGTCTCACTCAATTGTCCTGGCTGGAGTACAGTGGCATGATCACAGCTCACCTCGAAATTCTGGGCTCAAATGATCCTCCCTCCTCAGCCTCCTGAGTAGCTAAGACTACAGGCGTGTATTGCCACCCCCAGTTGATATTTTTTATTAAATTTTTTTCAGAATCGGGGTCTCACTATATTGCCCAGACTGGTCTCCCACTCCTAGGCTCAAGCAATTCTTGCGTGTCTCATCCACCCAAAGTGCTGGGATTATAGGCATGAGCCACTGCCGCCCAATGGAATTTTTAAAAAATTATAATTTCTAGTGTGACAGGAGCTGAGGGAGAGATGGTGGAGTCAGGTCACCCCAGACCTGACTGGGGAACCAGGGCAGTCTGTCGCAGACGGACTCCTGAGGAATGTTGGAGTTGGAAGTTCTGGTCCATGTGGTAGTTTGTCCAAGCCCCTGGCTCCATGCTGCTGCCCCTCTGCTGGGTCAGGCCCGAGAAGAAATTGCTCTTTAGTCTCCCTGCTACCGTATGGTAGGAAATCTGCCTACTCCTTCTGTGGGGCTGAGCTCATTCATTCTCCTCTGCGTCTCTCTTCCTGTTGTCCTACGCCACGCAGAGTCGCATTAAGTTCTGCATCCTCTGGTTAGGCAGGTGGTGGAGCAGTTGAGAAGGGTGGCTCTGGGTTTGAATTCTGGCTTTCTGCTTATTAGCTGTGTGACATTAGTCTAATTACCTACCCTCTCTGAGCTTCCATTGCCTCCTCTCTAAAAAAGGAATAATGATATTATCTACCTCCTCATGGGGTGTTATGAAAATTAATTGAGATAATTTATATAAAGTGCTTAGAGTAATGCATGGCCCCACAGAAGCACTCAGTAACCATTGTTAATTACCACCATAATCATCAACATTGTTGTTGTCATCATGACCATTATAATTAGTGGAGAAGTAATATGTTTATATAAGATCTTATCTTTGAAGTCCCTCAACCCTCTCCCAGACCGTCTACCTACCGGTTGTATGGTGCCAAAGCCCCAGGTGTGTTTCACTTACCGTTACTGAGATTAGAAACTGACTCACTATTATGTAATGTCTCCTCCCTATCTAACTATAAGCACCTAGAGGAAGGATTGTGTCTGCCTTGTTCGCTGTTGAATTTCCCAGTGCCTGGCACAGTGAGTTGCATGTAACAGGTGTTCTTTAAAAAGCCACTGAATGAATGAGTGAGTGAAATGTCTTCTTAAAAAACAATGTTTGCACTCACATATCACATGCACTTCAAGGCAAAATCCTCGTGTCTGTGCTAGAAGAAGCGGAGAGAGCAGGAATCTGAATCCAGTTATGAATATGCAAATGAGGTGCTAGAGCTGGGCCCACAAGGGCTGCTAGCTCACTTCCCCTCCAGGGCCAGAATCCCCTCCATGACATCCCTAATAGAAGCCCATTCATCTGGTTCCTTTTTGAGTAATACCTAGTGATGGGAAAGCCATACCTCTGAGGCAACCCTTTATCTTCTCAAAGGGCTCTGACAGGTTCCACAGTCTTCCTTGACCAGGGCACAGCCTGTATGCTGTTCAACCAGTGTCACCCTGTCATCACTTCTGGCTCTACCTGCCCTCTGGCTCTTACAAGACAGCCTCTGATTATTTGAAAACGCTACCCTGCTTGCCCTCCTGTGTTTGCTCCTCCAGCCAGGATAACTTTCTGTCCCCCAGCACCTTCTTATAGGATGAGGCTCTTATAGTTGACCAGACAACCACCAAACACGGACCAAACATATCCGTGTGTCTCACACTGCACTGGGCTCGTGTGAGGAACACTAAGAAGCATAAGACTTAACTTTGTCCTGGAAGCAATGTAGCCTTGTCTTCCAGTTAGATTGAATATTATTTAAGTTCTAAAAAGAATAGTAAAAGCCGGGTGCACCGGCTATACCTGTAATCACAGCACTTTGGGAGGCTGAAGTGGGAGGATCAGTGATCACTTGAGACCAGGAGTTCAAGACCATAGCAAGACTTTGTCTCTACCAAAAACAATTAGTCTGGCCTAGTAGTGTGCGCCTGTGGTCCCAGCTACACAGAAGGCTGAGGCAGGAGGATTGCTTGAGCCCAGGAGTTCAAGGCAGTAGTGGGCTATGATCATGCCAGTGAACTCCAACCTGAGTAACAGAGCAAGACCCTGTCACACACACAAAAAATTGAATGCCAAGGAAAAATCACAGCCTATGACAGTAATGCCAGTCCCATCAATAGCCACCTGCAATGTCAGAGTGTAGGGATGAGGGGCTAGGGAGGCCTCAAATGTCGTGGTTACTGGGAAGGCTTGTGACACCACATCCACATGGCCAGCAGTCATTCATGTGAAGAGTGTGCACTCTTCCTGGTTTGAAGAATCCAGGAGAGTGACAGCTGAAGGACCCCTGAGGGCTTGTCTCACCAGCCCCTCAGTTCACAAAATGGACCCTTCAGGCCTCAAGAAGGAAAAGGATCGGTCTGAGGTCCCCCTGAAGTTAAATAGCAGAGCCAGGCTTGGTGCAATCGTTTGCTCCTTCTTTCTTGCTTCTTTTTCCTGACTGCTGCCTTTTTCTTTATTTTCACAACATGCCTATATACCTTTCTCTCTCTCTCTCTCTCTCTCTCTCTCTCTCTCTCTCTCTGTGTGTGTGTGTGTGTGTGTGTGTGTGGGTGGGTGTGTGTGTGTGCGCCCGCGCGCACATGTGTAAAAGACAGAGGCAGAGACAGACTCACAGGCTCCCCCTTCCTCCCTCCCTCTCTCTCCTTGCGATGGGGCTCATTCCAGTTTCCTCTTCTCCCTCCCACACAGCCTCCCCCTGGTTTCACCTTACTCTCCTGTGACAGTCACTTTGTGATCCCCAGAGCTGACACTGTGGAGAGCCTCTGGAAGGAACAGGAGAGTGGGTGAACAGAAGCATAAATTCCAGATGCCAAG